>NC_056749.1:445850103-445902603 GCF_019279795.1 Protopterus annectens | reverse complement strand
TAACAAGGTCATCATTAATTCATTTTCACCACTGCTAGGTGTTAGATAAAGGGATAAATCTAACAACTCTTCCCTATTTGTGCAAGACATCAGGGGAACACTATCGATAAAAAAACACAAAAACAGCCCCAACCGAAGGTAGTAATAACAATTGCAATGAATATTAGATACTAGGCAAATCATACATCACTACATTTTTGGAAACCAAACATTGTTCAACACTGTTAAAGTACAGATTTTCCCCAATAAAAACAAATCTTCCACTACATGATAGCATATTTATTAAGGTTAAAAATAGCAAACGGACACTACTTATATACTCATCAAACACAGCTTTGCTTTTAGCAAGCATAAAATTACAAAAAAAAAAAAATCCTTAACAAGCATATCTAACTGCAATAGTAATTACAAGGACTTGCCATTTTATTTAATCCTCCTTGACCATGATTTAAAAAGATGCATTTAACAAAAGTGAAAAAAATGTGACGCAGAGATACAGTGTGTGTGTGTGTGGGGGGGTGGCACACGCATGTCCGTTTGTATATGTTTATGCATGTCTGTGAGACAGAGTGAGCAAGCAAGAAGGAGGAAGCATGCATACCTCAACTTTTTTGTTCAAGAATTTGGATCCACTTTTCATCAACAGACATTATCTGAGCAATGAAATGCATGAACTTCTAAGATCTAATTTTATTGACTCACTGCTATCACAATGATTTACCAAAAAATAAAACTTCTGGATAGTTGGAGCAACAATGTGAGGCAAATCAGAAATATTCCCTATAGTCAGGGGAAGTTGGTGGAGTTGAAATGCCTTGGACTACAGTGTTTTATTTTTCATTCATTTGATCACAGTAACAGGTGAAGTATATTCAGTGAAGAAAATGCCTACAATTGCTAGGCACTTTTCTGTGTGTTTGTGTGTGTGGGTTCATGTTAAATATAAATATTTGACTTAGATATTTGATGTAAAACACTTCTTACAATGACAATTAGATATGCTACAGCAACTCTGAAACATAAGGAAGATGAATTTTACATCAACATACATATATATATTTTATATATATAAATATATATATATATACACACACACACACACACACACACACACACACACTAAAATAACGAATATGAAACAATTTCAGAGACAACCTATTATCAAAGCATAATAATGCATTCAGGTTGGTTTTATAGGTGAAGTAATGACACTTCCGTGAATGTACAGGCCCTACATGTGTGAAATTGGGCCTTACAATATTCTTGGTTGGAAAGCTATTTCACCAGTTACAACCACCCCATCATATATTATTGCTTACTTGAACAGTATTTTCAGGGGATTTTGGAGCCATTACATTTTTACCAATATTATAACACTTGACCACTCCATTTTTTTCAAAGGACAGAGTTACATTTGTAACAAAGTATCTTTACTATTTGTATTAATTACAATTATGCAGACATATTATAAATGAATAGATTCAACCTTAACAATGCTTACGAATAGTACTTAAACTTTTTATGAAATAGCAAATCAAAAAACACACTGTATTTTCTGAGAAAAAATATGAGATCAACACTTCTTTTGAAAATCAACCCTGCATTACATTTTAGAATACTTTAAGAACTGAGAAAACCTTAATCTGAGCAATGTCAACAAAGTTTTTTTTTTATACAGTGTATTCACAGTTACACAGGCACCCTATGACAAGCAAAGCTACAAGTCCTGAATGGTGTGGTCACTCTATTTACACTAAATCAACCTGTTGGCAACAACAGGCTATAGCTAGGATGAACAGAATCAGAAATCAAAAGATGTTAGCTTGAGAGCAGAGAAGGACTCCAAACATGTAGTAGGTCCCTTGTAGGCACACAAGAGTTATAACAACAAATAAAGTTTCAAAGAATGCATCTTCTCCAGCAATGTTTCTCAAAGGAGCTTTCATCAGTCATCTTAATCAGATCCAGTCTAAGACCAAAACCCACTGAGCACCAAACTACACATTAACTTAGAATTCACAGATGCAGTTATATGCTGTGGAAATATAGCATGAAGTAGGTTATTCCACCATGTCCTAATTGTTCAATACGTTAACCTACTGTCATCATTTTCACTTGGTGGCATTTTGTCACAGTTTTATACCTAATGTGTTACACTGTATAGTATGAAATGTTCTGGTTAGTCATTAGGTTAATACAATGGTCAAATGCTGTGTAGATAAGTCATATTTTAATACACACACACACACACACACACACACACACACACACACACACACATCTACACATTCTGTGAGTACTGAAGCCTCCACACTTTGCATGTCAAATTTGTTTGTAAAATAGACATACAAGTAAGATGATTATAATGCTAGGTATTAGAAATTCAGTATTCTGTGTTATTATTATTATTATTATTTTACTAATAGTGCTGTCATTGTGGCTCTTGACATTTATTAGCTGTCTTATGGGGAGAATTATGACTGGTACTTAATGTTGGTTTATTCTATATTGTAATGAGAATGGCTTTATTGTTTCAGTAACACTTTCCCGGATGTGGGAGTGGCACATCAAAATTAAATGACTACTTCTGTTTTGAGTATTTTGCACTAAAGATGACATACTAATGGTAAACTTAGTGTAGTTTGTAAGTATGAGTTGAAACCTTTCTGGTATCCAGTTTCATATAACATATTGGCAAGTGCCTGTTATACTCTCCCGGTAACGGACATTGCTTCTCCAACCAATCCATTTGTCTGTTTCCATCGAGGAGTCATCTTTCTGTTTGATATTCCCTGTATTTCATAGGATTGCATGAACTGTGAGCCCATCAGATTTTTAAAGTTAAAGGTATTTAATTAATTGTGAAAATCTTGTCCAGAAATTATGACAATATGGACTGGTATTCAACCTTATACTCCAGCCTATCTACAGTAAAAATACGATAGGGGTTCCATTTTACAAAGCATGCTTTTTCTTACACTATCATATCATACTTGAGATTTTCTGATGAAAAGAACATTGGTTATTTTCTTTAAACTTGCACAGGACTGAGAAATTAGATTCAATGAGTGAGAAAATATCACATATGAGAACTAATCCTTTTAAACACATTTGTAAACTGTAGGCATAGGATGCTGTAAGAATAAATAATCAGTCATGCATTGCATGTTGATTAAACTTTTGCATTATGCATTTTTCCTTTGCTGAATTACTAGGTGAAACAGTTCATGCATCCTTTTTAGACATTACCTGGGTACAAATGCACCGTTTGTTACAGAGGTAACATTTATGCAACTGTTAGATAATTTTGAAGTCATTGTTGAGTTGTTAGTTGACATCTCATAAGCTAGTACACAGATAATGTTGACATGACTGCTCAGTTAGTTAACATCTTATAGTAGTAATGATTATTCATAGAAGAAAGATCTACATGGCAAAACTGGTGTCTTACATAATTTAAAAGGATGAACATTTCTAGTACTGTAGCTTGTTAACAATTCATTGAAGTAATACAGTTTTACATACTTGTTCATGGCATGTATTCATGTACACTGAAAAAAAAAATCATAAGAGTACTACAGTGTACATGACATATTTCTACGTGCACAAGTAATACTTTTATTGCAATACATAGGGTATTAGAGTTATAGTACAGGGCTATCCTGATATTCCAAATGAGACAGAATACTGTATGGTAGTTTCTGAATTAGGAGATGGATAGCAAGCTGACAAGAAGGAGAGCCTGACACTTGTACAGAAGCTAAGAATATGCAGAGCTTAAATCCTGTCGTGAGCGAAAGGAGTTGAGAGAACGGCTTTGCATGTCTTAAGTATTTGCTAAGTACCTATTAGATTACTTTTATATATGGATCAACTACAGCTTCCTATTTGTATTTGCACATCTATAAAGACTGACCAATTGTATGAGCAGTTCCTGATCTGTTGAATGCAGAGATGAATTGATAATTTGCAGTGGAGCCTGTGAAAAGGACTGAAGGAAAAGAATTAGCCTTTGTCTCGGAATTAGGAAAATTTGAAGGTTTCCCTTAGGTGCTACATATGCCTCTCTCTAAAATGTGGATACTCTCTTCTGTTCTTAGGTTATGTGGATAGATGTTTCCAGTTACAAGGGGGTGTTTTCCTGGAGGTAATTTTCCTTTTTGAAATACCAAACAATGGCTTATGTGAAGTCACCCTTTGGAATCTCATTTTATTAAGCTTACTTCTTGAATTTTGTTGGACAAATCGGGCCCTTGTACCTTTTTCTGACTGATCAACTGCACCACTATAATTCAAACTAATAAGAAATAGCCATCTAATGGGGGCAACAGGAACAAAACACTGTTCTACAAGGAACTCTGTTTGGATTTTAGGCTTGGAGAGACAGCAAGCTATACTCCTCAACTGTTCCATCCATTTTCTGTAAGGAAAATAAAGATTGTGGCCAGTTTCCTTCAGAAGAATGAGAATAACAGTTTTAAGGTATTAACGTATGTGACGTGGATCAAGCATCCCTAAAACTACCTATTTAGAATACATAAATGGATCGCTCTGCCCCTTGCTAACCGCCCTTTCATTATACAACTTAGACATTTCACACTGGTCTCACTTTGTCTTTAACATGTATAATGTCAATACAGCTATTAATCTACCTAGAATGTTTAGGCTCTTTTAATCACTCTTCTCTGTTAATAAAATGCAAATGTGGTACTGTTCCATAGTCAAAATTTCTTATACACCTGATCCTTGCTTCCTGCTGTAAAAGATGCATAAATTATACCTCAAAAATTAGCTGATTGCACTAAAATAGTCTTTCATATGTTTAAATTGTTACAAATTTCTCTATGACTTCTGCCTCCTTTTGTGGATTGGACTATATGAAATTAAAATTTTTTGTAAGCGTCCATCAATCCATTTGGGTTGGGAAGTCATCTTTGATTAATGACAGGGGATGCTATTCAGTTGGGGAGATTGGCATAATAGTTAAGGTCTTTACCTTATAAACACAAGGTGCAGGGTTTGAGCCTCACATGGGGTAACTGGCTAGGTTTCAAATAGCCCACAAAGGTAGTTAACCTGGTACTAATCTAGGTTCCTAGTTCATATTCCTTCCTTTGGAATTAGTAATGTCTTAAAATCTTCCCCCCAAACATACCACATTAAAGATCTAGTTCCACTGCTCAAACCCTCTCAGTACACTTCATTAGTTGTCACTCCCTCTGCTCCCTGCATTTCTCTCATGAAACTTTGGAGCAGCATTTGGTTCTAATTCAATCTTAGCTTTCTCCAGTTAAGGATTTCCATGTATTTGCTAAAAACTTTCTTTGCACTAATAGCCATGGCAATACTTCAATGTCGGTTGTGTTGTTAGTGTTGTTTGGTAACACCTGCAGTTGTTTAATGGAATACTAATTTAACTGGACTTTCCTCATCCACTCCTTGCCCACACGTGCTGGCTCATTTATGGTACCCATGTATGACCGTAGCTTCTAAGTTTTGTCTTTGTGTGTGACAAGCATGATTATTTTGCCTCTTAGGTAGAGTTTTGTACCAGTGAATGTCTTCAGTATTATATGACATTCCTCCAGTACCAAGTGTGATAATAGTTTTATTTATGCCATCTTTCACAATGAAGTTCTTGTGCCCAGGTTTGTCTTAAGCATCACTCCTGACACTTCTGTGATGTTCCAGATAAAGTTTCATCTCATTTCATATTATACCACTCTGACTATATCAGGTTATTATGTTACTTTTCTTTACATGCCTGAGCTTGACTGACCTTTTTGTTAGTTCCTGCAGCAAACATTTTATATAAATGTATGTATGTATTTATTTATTTATATGAATTTGTTTACTGGGGTAGAGCTTTGACAATAAAACACTGTAATGACAAAACAATGCTTTGGTTACACAGTAAAATCAATGTATTTATTAATTTACAGTATGTGCAACCGTTTCAAAACATTTGAGAAATTAGAGTAAAATAAATTAGTGATGTGAAAAGGATCAAAGATCTTAGTGGTTAAGTTAGATTGAACAGCTCATATTATAAAAGGTTAACAAGTCCATTCCTTAACTTGCCACAGACTGTCTAACCTTCCTTCATTTTTATAAAAGGTTAACAAGTTCATTCCTTAAGTTGCCCCAGTCTGTCTACTCTTCCTTCATTTTATGCAACATACATTTTACACTCATGCTCAGAGTTATGCTTAAGTTCCACAATCATATTACTATTTACTTTCGTCTTATGTAGGAAGGTTTGTTGAGACAGCATAGCTTGCCTTACAGCCCACTTGTAGGAGATGGTGGACACATTCATGGTTTACAAGTTACCACTGCAGTAATCGCATTGTGATTATTTTAAGGACAGTTAGAGTTAGCAACAAGTTATTTGGTTGCTATGTGATAATGAATTCCTCCTTTTAAAACAAATGCTTTGATATTTTGCAAGCGATCAATGACACACGGGGACAATAAATGACCATGTTGCCCAGGCTCCCAAACTTCACTGCTGCAGCTCTCTTCCAGATTTGTATTCCTTTAACATGGTGCTTTAGTGCATTTAGTACAGGTTTTGTCAATCAAAACCTATCAGCTTTACCTCATAATCTGCCACTGATAAAATGTGCTCATTTAGCTTGAGACATGGTAGAAATTCATGCGTTGCCATACTTAGTTCTATTTCTTATTTTGTGTGCAGGTCCCTTATCTTTTTCCCAGGGTAAGTAAACACTTGCCCAAACATTAATGAAACTCATGCCTAAGTAAGTAAAACCCACCTAGGTGGGGGGGGGGGCTATGACCCCCCCCCCAACTATATATACCAAACTCTGGGATCACACTACAGTAGAGAAAAGGGATGTTGGGCAAGGGTTTACTTACCCCAGGAAAAAGTCGACATTCAGGTTTTTCAAGTTTCGTTATTTTCATGTCAAGTATATGACTGTCAATCATACGGGTGCTGGGATTTGAAAGTCGATACATATATATATATATATATATAGAGGAGCAGTTTATAATCTTGAAATACTGAAATGTCAAATTTCAGTATCTCGAGACTATAAACCTGAATGTTTAAAATAGCGAAAGTTCATAATCGCGTATTTGAATATCTCAAATGCGCAGTTATGGCCTTACACTACGTGATGGCCGGGATTGTGTGTTTATGGTGTGCGGTGCTGTGTGTGGATCTAGGTGTTTTGTCAGGTAAGTGAGTGTTTTGTAAGGGATTTGAGTGGGGGTTAGAGTGTGTTTGAGTGTGCTGATATGTTCAATGTGTGCGTGAGGTACTGGAGAATGTGCGTGTGTGAGTTTGCTTTTGTTTCCTGTTTGTGCGATTTCGGAGTTAGTATATATATATATATATATATATATATATATATATATATATATATAAGTAGGGGGAGTTGTGTATGTGTGTAGTTTTTATTTGTTTATGTTGTGATGTGGGTGTTGTGGTGTATGCATGGTGCAGTGTATGCGGTTTGTTCGGTGTTTTGAATTTCGCAGTTTTGGGCTCGGGGTTTTGTAGTTTCGATGTTTTGTGGATTCGGTTTCATAGTCTTGAGATACTGAAATTCGATGTTTCAGTATTTTGAGATTATGAATTGAATATATATATATATATATATATATATATATATATATATATATATATATATATATATATATAGTGCATACCTGATTTTTATATGCCTTCTGATACCTCACTGTGATTATGTTTATTTTTGTACTGTACCATTCTATTTTTTCCCCAAGTCCTCTATGAATTTGTCCAGCAGGGAGAACTCAGTTAATTAATTAATTGATGCATACATAAGTACACAAAAAAAAAAAAATAATGAGTTAAGGCAGGCTAATTATGTGGGGCAGAAGACATGGTTTGGATGGGTCGACTCAACATTGCAGGGTGGGGGTAACTACCCTGACTGAATTGTTTTTTTATTATTCATAGCAATTTTCTTTAAGATGGCATATCATTTTGGTATGTACTATCATGGATTCTCATTTCTCTTTCTGTCTTCTGGAAGTACTTAATGATAGCAGACTTATCCAGTAAGCATCCAAAATCATTCTCCAGCCTGTTCCATAAAGGATCACAGTTACTTAAGCACTGGAACTGAATTTCTTCAGAGGGAAGAAACAATTTCCCACCATTGCTTTACCCCCACACTTTCAATCCACTGTCCTGCCAGCAACGGAGAAGAAAAGTTGCCTGATAAAGGTAACTATTCTTAGAGCACAAAAGAAGACGAACAACGGTATCTTGGAAGAATAGAATGCCCTATACAGTTTCGAGTCAATGGTTATAAATATTTAAAGCTACTAATAATGTAAACGATTATTCTAGACACCAAGTCCCTTTGCATTTAGCAGCCTCTAGTGAGGTTAAGCATCAAGAATACTATCGAACACTAGAACTGTAGCTCACTGTTGCCTTTCCCATGGGACAGAATAATGCAGATGCCTTCCCATATGATGCTCAGTTGCATATTGCCTAATGACAAAGAAGTGAAGGAATGCTGCAAAAAGAGCTTCCTTATTCTCTGGAAATTTGATTAATTATGCAGTTCTGAAGTTTTAATGTAAGTAGGCCAGTCTTTACTAGGGACATCAAATTTGCTCCTGCAATATTAGGGTCAGATGACTTGATTGCAGGCTATTAATGACAAAAATCTCAGTAAACTTGCCCACCTGTTCTAAAACTGTGCATGTGCCAAGTCTTTTTTCCTGTGCAAGTTTTCTAGACATTCTGAAAATGAACATACTTGCACTTTCCATGTGCTCTTTTCAGATTATTGGTATTTCACAACAGACTTCCCCTTCTTAAATAATGTGTTTGCTTTGAAATGTTTCTTTCTTTTTTTATCTAAGATAAGTAGCCACCTGCCACTTATATGTTTGTATATACCTTTATATTCACTTAATAGTGAAAAATAACATCCCCATTTTCTTTCAAGCAAATGATAAAGTCTCTGCTTTGAACACTGTTTATTTAAGTAGCCACCAACACCTCTGTTCAAATCTGCATTCAGTAGTTTGCAGACATGGTTTTGTTTGGTTCTGCTTTCATCATTTATATTTTCTCAGGAAATGAATACTTTAATTCAGTTCAACATTTGCGCATTTTATTGTCTTCTTTTAGTACAAAGTAAACTATGTATTACCAGTAAGTTAATCACAAGCTTTTCCTTAACTGTCATGATGATGTGTAAAATTGTAGGAGCTCTGCCACAAGGCCCTACACCTACAAGTTTACTGAGACTTTTGCCATTGTTTAATAGCTTGTGTTCACTACATCTGGCCTCAATATTGCAGGAGCTCTGCTACCAGGCCCTACACCTGCAAGTTTACTGAGATTTTTTTCATTATTTAATAGCATGCAGTCACGTCATCTGACCATGATATTGCAGGAGCTCTGCCACATGGCCCTACACCTAGAAGTTTACTGAGACTTTTGCCATTGTTTAATAGCTTGTGTTCACTACATCTGGCCTCAATATTGCAGGAGCTCTGCTACAAGGCCCTACACCTGCAAGTTTACTGAGACTTTTGTCATTGTTTAATGTAAGCAGATTTATTATGAAGAACCTTGCTGTGTATTAACTTTAATCAGTTAAATACATGCCTGCTCTGTGAATAAAAGGCTATGGGAAATAGTAGGACCTGTTACTAAGTTGGACACTGTCTTGTTTTGCTTGACTAGTAAACTATATTGCATTTGTCAGGTATTTAATCTCAGGAAATGACAGAAAATCAGTTTTACTTGCATCGCTTTGTTAATTGCTTTGTTCTGGCTATAAAGTGATTCTGGCTATAAAATGATTGCTTTCAGTTATAAATTGACTATAAATTGACCTGAGGGTGGGATGTCACTGTAGTAGAAGGTATTGCTATATATCCTTTTAGTGTTGTTTCCTGTTACACTCAGTCACTATCTTCCTTCATAGAACAGGTATGTGTCATATGTTATTACATTTCGGTTAGCTCTAAGACTGTGTAACACAGTGAAAAGACTTTGGTAGTGTGTTATATGTGTAACAATTTCATTCAGATCAGATAAGCGTTATGTATGCTGAGCATTTTTCCCTTTAACACATATGTATGTAATGTGGTTTGCTGGTGTTCTGCTATATGGTTTTGTAACTCACATCTTGGGCTCAACCCAAAAAAAGGCAATTTTTTCCTTAAATCCCTCTCTCATAAAAAACAAAATTTAAAGTCCTCTCTCTCTTGACAATACAACCACTGAAGTCACTGCTTATACCAAAATATTAGGGGTGATAGTGGATGATGATCTTTCATTCAACCTGCATATAAAAAATTGCATAACAACTCTTCAGAAACTAGGGATTCTTTACAGAGCCAACAACATTCTCACCAATGCAACTAAAACTACACTTGCCACTACTTATCTCCTCCCCACTCTTCTTTATGGTCCTCCCATCCTTACTAACCTCCAGGTTTCACAAAAATTAAAACTTGAACAATGTTGTAATAAAGTTGCTGAATTTGCAGCACATACTCCTTTTAAAACCCACCACTGTATAGCACTGAAAAGCCTAAATTGGTTAGAACTGCCACATCGACTAACATATACATAACTTCTTACCACCTATAAAATTATCCATCTGCCAGTCCAGCACTAAAAAACATTCTACACAACTATGTTCCTAGTTGGTTATTGTGATCCAGTGACCAAAAACCCCTCTCTGTCTGCAGTCCTAGCAAATCTGCTGAACATTGTTCATACTCGTACAAGGTTCCTCAGGCCTGGAACTCCTTACCTGTATCCATTAGGTCCATACCCAACCACTCACCTTCAAAGTCACTCTGAAAGACTTTCTAGATGAAATCAGGCTCTATTCTTACTCAAAACCAGGATAATCTATATCTGTAAGTGTGAACAAGTACCTTTTCATTCCTTATATCTCCTTACTCTCCCATCGTCATTTACTTTCTTACTCCTATATAATTCTCTTCCTTGACTTTCTTTCTAAATATACCATAAGCCTGTTTTTCTCCTCACTTCATATTACAGTTCCTATTTGTATTAGACTAACTTACCTTTAATTTCTCTACAAACTGTCTAAAACTTCTCTAAATATTAATAAATCCAAACACAATGCTGCTTCCCAGGTTAACACCACTGCTCAGGGAAAAGTAAAAAGCATAATCACACCAAAAAAGCACTGAGCAGAAGTGATAGTGAGCATAGAAGTTCTTCAAAAGTTCTTCAAAAAATAACACTCCAGTTAAAAATCGATGTAGTTTAATGAAAATAAAACAGATAAGCGCTTTCACTATAACAGCTTCATCAGATCCATATTCAAGCATCTTAACAGATAGTCTATATATAAGGAGAGCCATGTAAATCAACCAATCATGGTAATTGATTTAACTCAAGCTTCTGCTTAAAGTCATAACGTGTTGCAGACAATTACAGAGCACAGCACTTCTCATATATGAACCTGTCCACATACAATAACTAAAACCTCCCATAACATGCAAAAAATAAAGAATATATATACATATATGTGGAAGAAAACTTATTGTGGGTGTTGCGATGTGCAATAAATAGCCTATTCATACTCAACAAAGAATATTAGCAGATCACAGCCTTCCCTGTCAGAAAACACCCTAACCCTTAAAAACAAAGAATCACATAGCAACATGACATATATAGATATACATAGTATATAAATACATAAAAAAAATATATATATATATATGTATATATATATATGTATATAAAAAACAATAACATAATGATGCCTAAAAAACATATGTATGTACATATAACATTATAAAACTCATCATATATAAAAAATGGAGTGTGCAACAGGAAACCATTCAAACCTACTATCATTTGACATGCCTACGTTGCCTCAGCCTTGGTTTAATGGACGCTCTTTCATTTAATCCAGAACCCCTATCTGCTCTCAGTCTTATTATCCAGTCACTCTCTTTAGCCTCAGTAAACGTCCTAACGTCACCTCCCCTGGAGGTTTGGATGATGACTTCTAACACTCTAAAGAGAAATTCATGTTCCTGGCCATTCGTGGCAAAACATGTTCAAATGATAGTAGGTTTGAATGGTTTCCTGTGTTTTCCGGACAGGTTCCTATATGAGAAGTGCTGTGCTCTGTAACTGTCTGCAACACGTTATGACTTTAAGCAGAAGCTTGAGTTAAATCAATTACCATGATTGGTTGATTTACATGGCTCTCCTTATATATAGACTATCTGTTAAGATGTTTGAATATGGATCTGATGAAGCTGTTATAGTGAAAGCGCTTATCCGTTTTATTTTCATTAAACTACATCGATTTTTAACTGGAGTGTTATTTTTTAAGAACTTTTGAAGAACTTCTTTGCTCACTATCACTTCTGCTCAGTGCTTTTTTGGTGTGATTATGCTTTCTCCAAATATTAAATGATTGTCATACACCTTGTATTGATTCCTAATCAATGTTTTTATATTATGTCTAATTTGTTATAATTATTAAAACTGCGGATACTTTTGTTTTATTTTTGAAGATTGTAAAACTATCATTGTTAAATTTTTTGCAATAATATGAAGATTTTCCTCCCTGGCCTTCGCTGAAAATGGGCTTCTACCCAGTCAGACTTTCCTGGTAATCAAATGTCCCTAAATAAATAAATAAAAGTAAAATCCATTTTTAAAGTCAGTAGCCTGCACTCCCTAAGTCATTTATTGTGTATAATTTTTAAAATGAGTATTTTAATTATTCATTTTATGTACAAGAATTTTAAACTACCCTATTAATCTTTGTTTTTCATGTAAGAGCATGGTCTGCCATTTTGATTGGCATGACATTTCTTCTCATTTGCCGCTTGCTGCAGTGTCCTATTTTACCTAATAATTAACTTTGGCTTCTTTTTGAATGCAGGTAGCCCCAGCATATGTAAGTTAGCCTTCCTGACATTTTTTTTGTGTTTGTCTTAATCATATATTTACAATGAAATGTTTATAAATGCAATGAGTAAAGTATCTTTGCAGTGTGTCTCTACTCACAACGTGATGCCTGGTGAACATTTTGTATAGGCAGTATAGAAAAATACTGATGTGTATATATATATATATATATATATATATATATATACATACACACACACACACACACACACACACACACACACACACACACACACACACAAACGGGTCTCCCTCAGATCCTTGAAACCCGAGATCATGGAAGACCACATTGTGGAGATGGAAATAATGAAAACCCATTTCAGCGAAAGACCAGAGCAATGAAGATCTTCCCAGGGTAAGAAACCTGTTGGCCGACAAGAGAACTTTGCCCTTTTCCCAACTGTAGTGCGATCCTGGAGTTGGTATATTTAGTTGGGGGGGGTGGGTTAGGGATGGTGTGGTATAGGTTTTGTGACTTTTTGGATGAGTGATTAATAGATTCAGTATACTTGCAATGAGGCTGGTCAGCAAACTTGGAGTACGGACTCCCAGAATGCAGAACTGTATTTCCTGTCATCAGCCATACTTTGTGTTGCTGTGCATACTCTTACAGCCAAACAATGAATTTCCTGTTATCAGGCATGCTATATCTGGATAATTCCTAAACTGCAAGCTTTTATTTATTCTTACTTCAATAAGATGACAGCTCCATAGTCTTAATACAGTATGAGTTATAAACTCACCCAGTTTTATTGTTTTAAATGATTAAATTGAATTAAATAAACCTATTGTCTCTCTGATTCATACTAATATATAAAGAGATGAAAAGAAAAGAAATGGTCTACATAGTAACTTAAGCCCTGATAAATGTGATAAGTGTGAATGCAATACTGTGCAAGTCAGCTGTTGCAACCTTTCAGAATAATTCCTGTGATGTAAATTTGGAATTTTCCAAGTAAGCTTTACTGCATTAATTGTAACAGATTGGCATCCTTGTTAATGTATGCACAAACTGTAGTGCTGTATTCCATAACAAGTTGAAGTAGAGACTTGAAAAGATTACACAATACCATGGGGTCTCCTGATGTTACAATCTTACTAATCAAACCATGTTGACATCTTGTAATGTCCCATTTCTGAATTTTTGTGATGCCAGCATGGCTATGTACACGTACAATTAGTGTAGGAGTGTAGGGGATGTATCTCACACAAAAGATACAGCTCAACTTTTTCTTACTGCATAGATGTGTCAAGAATGTCTTCAATATTCGTCTTGGTTCAGCTTTTAGTTGAATTGAATAACTATTATGTTTTCTGTTACAGGATTGGTGAGCTGTTATTCAATAAGGAATTGCTTACTGCTACTTGTATGAAAAGACAAACATTTTCTTCTTCCACCTTCATGATCTCCTGTAACTACTTAACCCTCCCAACAACCTATTCTTTAACACTGCATAGCCCTACCAGAACCCTAACCTACCCTAAACCACTCTTCCACTCTCTAAACGTAAGCTCCCTTTCCCAGTCGCTAAATCTAAAACTCCCTTCCTATCTGATGTCCTAATTCTGGCACCTTCCCAATCTGAAACTCTCGCCATGGCTAACTCACGTAACTCAATTAATATGTTCAGATAATTTGTGCTAGCTGTTTGCCTGAACTCAGATTCCATTTCACGCACAAGAGACATCCTACCCAAGCTGCAAAATGCTCAAATTCCTGGCTTGAAGGCAGTAGTTTTTGAGTAGTTGGGGACTTGAGTACCTGTAGTCCTCCTCATTTTGACATACTTACACATGCAGCCTTCTTAAGATGACGCTCCCGTTCCCATATATCTGGTTTTCTCTCACAAATGGGACTCTGCTTGCCTCTCACTTTACTTCTTTTCTTCATTTCTCCTTGACGTTTTCTTTTCACTGTTATACAGACTTTCACTATGATATTCCTTTTTTTCGTAGCTTGCATTTATAGCTTGCACACACAAACATATACACATGCACGTGTGCGCATGAGTGCATGCATGCTAACATGCACAGGTGCACTCAGGGACATGCAGGCGCATGCATTTTTTTTGGTGGGGGGAAGTTTGATGATTTTCCTTGGGTCTATACCTTAAGCACTATTTTATTAGTATATTTCACAGTCATATCATAATTTGTGGCAAACATGGTTCTATAATGTGGTTGATGTGTGTAACTTTCTTTGCTTGATAAATGAATGTATTGTTGCCCAGCACTGCCCCCTCATAGTAGAGTGCTATATTACATTAGCTGTGAAGGGCATCTTGCTTTACTTATCTAATTGCTATGTGAAGGCCAATGCCAGACAACTATGACCAGGCTGGAGATGCATCAGGATGTAAGGTTCCTCACCATCACATATTTAACAAAACTTGAATAATACTTCTAGATGCAGGAGTCTGCTACAAGTCAACTGTCTACAGAATACAATCTCAGTGGATCCTTAATACCCTCTATGTTATGCTTATTTAACTACAAAGTAGCAGCACTTAGGATTCCCAGGTGAAACAGGCCTGCCGTTTAGTTTTTCTTTGGAGCTTACAAAAGTGATACTGTTGTGATATGCTTGCATGTATGAACTTGTTATGCCCCTAAAATGACTGCGTATTCATACAGATAGAAGTGGTAGGGAGAATATCATTCCTTTATAACAATTTGAGAAAACAAGCACAATAAGTGATTAAGGAAATTCAAAACAAGGGCTGTATCACTTCAGGTGGTTCACTGATGATGCATTAAACAAGGATACTGAGTACATATCCCAGCAGCATATTTTCATGACTGGCCAGGAGCTGTATTTATGTAGCATGTGTAGATTCCACATCATGGGAAAACAAGCATGTTGTCAACTAAAATTATATCAGTACTATAGAAAAAATGATTTAGTGTATCTATGTTGCAGTAATGTAGGAAAGACATTGCTGAATAGGCAGACTTCTCTTTAAACATTACTTTCACATCATCTGAAAAGACACTATCCATCAGACAGTGCTAATTATATGTCATGTATGCATCAGTGATCTGTAAACATGTGCCCGTAGTACAAATGTGCACTTAAATGGTGTTCACTTAACCAGAAAAAAGTAACATTCCACTGCTGGAAGAAACAATTAAATAGGCATTTGTCTACCCGAAGTCTGTGCTTATCTTTGGAACCTAAAGACATCTGCACTTTTTTTTTTTTTTTTTTTTTTTTACAAAAAGCATTCTGCAAAGTTCTGACAAAATCTATATAAGTTATAAAGCAAATTCCGTTTTAAATGTGGGATAAAGTATGTGTACAAAAATCACAAAAGAGACACAATGTTAATATAAAATTGCTTATGAAATGACAGGGGGTATCAACATTTTGGTGTCCATGCAATTGCTTTTCTTCTCCTGAGTTAATAAACACACTAAGTAATCTCAATGATTTTATTGTACACATATTTTTTGTAGTTTAGCTGAATAATCATCATACAAGATACAGCAGACCAAAAGAGACAGACAGAAAGAAGAAACATGGAAATTTTGAGGCAAAGACAGAGAGGTATCTCATTCATATGTTGTGAAGACTCAGTTCATGTCCTTATGCATTTGAGGTTAACTGAAACTTGCATATTCTTTTGGGTACAGGCAACCATAAATGTAGATGAATGTGGAAGTCTGGTAAATGACTGTTGATTGCCACAATAAACATGATACCGCACACACATTAGGTCAGCATCAACATGTCCCTACCACATGCAACATCAACATCCGAGAGAAAAAAATAATAGGCCTCAATGGGTACTTAGCAATCCCGATACATAACATTCTGAATCTAATTTCTTGAACACTGTGCAAGATATGGTTCTGAAAACATAACAGGAAGTTATACGATACTGGTAAATTCCCATCTCCTGTGAGCATATTAGCACCCATTTCACACACACACACACACACACACACACACACACACACACACACACACACACACACACACACACACACACACATACACACACCCTCATAAAACTACGTGCAAAAACAATTCTACTTCCCCAAACTATGACCTACCACATTTGCAGTAACATATTCTTTTATTTTTAAAAAACCTCAAATTGCAGATCCATGGTAAAACAAAATTACTACATTTTTGGATAATTCTCTAAAAATAATAGATGCAAAAGGAGAATGTAAGAGATATATTATAATACAAAGAAAAAGAAGTAGAAACAGAAAGTGGAAAAAAAACAGAAGAAAGGAAGGGAACACAGACTATATATCAATGAAAAATGAATAAAACTCCCAGGTCGCATGGTGTAGTCATTATTATGGATGCCACACAGCACTTGTTACTTATTTGTCCTCAGCTAGGGTGCCAGTGCAACAAGTGTGTATGTCCTTCCTGGGTCAGTCTTGGTTTATGACAGGGATCATAGTTTCCTCTCACAAGCAAAAGCCATGCTGTTAAAGAACAGACTATTCTTATTGTCCGGAGGCATGTGCGGCATGCACATGTGTGAGTGTGAGTGCCTGTCTGTCTCTTTCTATGCGCACACACACACACACACACACACACACACACACACACACATATATATATATATATATATATATATACATACACACACACACACACACACACACACACACACACACACACACACATACACATACACACACATATATATGTATATGTATTTCTTTATTTATTGGCATTTGTTTACTGGGATGCCCATTTGCAGTGAAGTCCCGAGGATAAAAGCTCCATAAAATGTATAACATTTAACAGTATTAAAAATGTGAAAATTTACACAAAGATATAACATTATACAGACAATATAAGATTTACATGAAAAATAAAAGTAAAGGCTAACATTAGCAATGCATTCTTAAGATTACGGAGAGTTATAATACAAGTGAAAAGGGTATAATATGCAAGAAGTTGTATTGTAATTGGAGTTAAGTTATCTAAAGAGACTTAATTGATAGAGAAATTTGAGTTTTGGGTTGGAATGTTGATTAGTATACTAACAGGGTAGGCAATGGCTTCTGCAGTAAGTTTTAAATATTCAGTGGGAAGCTTGTCTGCTGCATTAGAACTGGATTTTAGCTTGTGAAGAAGCCTTTTTTATACTAGAAGTTGGGATTGTAGTAAGTTAGAATGCAGGTGAAACATTCTTTGTTGATTCATCTGGAAGTGAGGTATTAGAGGAGGGGGGTTGAAAGGGATGGGATAGTGTGGCTATTATAGTATAATTTGTACTAGAGTGGAATTGTGGAAAGTTAGCAGTGATGTTAACTATAAAATTTATGAAGTGTGAGTTGAAGAGACTGACTATTTGTTCTGGTGTTTTGTCTGGGTTGCTTTTTGTGCCAGAGTTGAGAAGTGATCCTATAGACATCCATAACTTTCTGGGATTCTGCTTATGATGTTTGAAGTTTTAAATAATAGTCTTTCTTGTCTTTGGATACTAGTCTTTCTACTTATTTATGGAGCTGTTTAAATCTCAATAGGTCTGCAGGGTTTTTTTAGTTTTTGGCAATGTTTCCATGTTTTATCTATAGTAAGCATTAGTTCTTTATTAGATTTGGTTAGTCATGGAGCATGGTTTGGTTTTCGCCCTTTTTACTCTAGGGGTGCAAGACTGTCTAATGTTTTGAAAAGGTTGTGTTGAAGTATTCGTGTGTGTCATCTAGAGGAAGATATTTTGAGTTAGTCCAATTCATATTTTTTAGTATATTGGTGAATGTACATGGGTTGAAATTGATAAGATTCCTCACATTTGTAATGATGCTACTTGTGAAGGGAGAGTGCTGTTTGATCAACAAAGGCTGGGAGGTGGTCACATAACATTTGGGAGAGTACTGGCTGAGGAGCTTTTAGTGGGATCAGACACCAATATCAAGTCTTGGATGGCTTTCTCCATAGTACTACTATTATATCTTGTTGGAAAGGTGATAAGTTGAGTAAAATTAAATAGTTTTGTATTTGAAGATGGAAATTTATAACAAAAATTTAACCAGTTAATATTTACATCTCTCAGAATGATGGTTTCATTTTTATTGGTGCTAGACACTCAAGATAGTATTTCTTCCAGTACTGGTGTTATTGCCACCAGGAATGTAAATGACTATGATACATACATTTTTTGATTTATTTATTCTTAGGAAAGAGACCACAATTTCAGCATTAGAGAACTGTTTGATGATATCTCTGTATGGGAATATTCTGTAGGCATACCTCTCAACCTTTTAGAGCAAGAAATCTAGACAAAGCCATAAACAAAAATGGGACAAAGACCCAAAAATAGGGACAATTTTTAAATTTTGCTTTTACTAACTTAGAAAGTTGATAGAATAACAGGTTGTGCAATAGCATTAATTTTCTGAAGTATATGAAGTCTGAAAGTCAGATGTCTTTCATTATTTCTCAACTTCAGTCTTTAATGATTTACTACTAATTTGTAGGAAAACCACAATTTTATGAAAAATGGACCAAAAATATCAGGAAAAAATTTGGACGTTCTGCAAAAATCTGTACAGTTGAGAGGTATGATCTAGATATTAAGGAAAAGGAGTGCTAAGCCACCTCCTTTTTTGTGGAGTCTGTCAGTTCTTATTGTACTGTAGCCTTGAAGGAGGATTTTTGAACAAGGGTGTAGGTAGGCATACCCAGTGTACTCAAATCAGTGCATTTTTTCTGAGCATCTTTTCTTTTAGAAACCTCAACACTCAAAAAGTACAGAATATTTTGAACTGTATAAACAAATATTTACAGTATAGCTGTATACAAATAATGCTTGTGTGAATGGAATACACCTCTAAAATAGTTTTTTATGGGTATAAATAGTAACAGTTGAAAACAACATGTCCTTTTCCTATATAGGGGTAGCATTTTGAGGGTTGAGTACATTTTTAAAATGGTAGGTGGGTGGAGGGGCAACAACATTAAGTTTGAGTACAAATTGTACATTTCTGGCAATAGCCCTGTTTCTGAATCTTTTATATTTGGTTTGAGCCTGGTCATGGTGCAGCAATGATTATCAGGTTTACTGAGATCTATCTGGGCATAAAGGTCCCTAGTTTTGTTGTGAATACTTTGTAAGTTTAGCATTACAATATGTAGGGATTTACAGGAATTAAGAGAGTTGGATAGTGTAGGAAGGGTAGAGGAAATGGGACCTGGATTGGGGTGTATATTTCTGAAGAAGGATAAGACTGAGAATGTAGAAGAGTAGAGAAATGGAAGTTGTTATTCTCATTGAACTCTCAGTGTAGAATAGACCAGAGTGGGTAGAGTTTTTAATGGAATATAATGAATTGATTGTTGGGAGAATTGTTACTTTGGAGAAGAGTATTGGAGTTATTTGATAGAGATAGGGAAATATTTCTGAATAGCTTTTAGAAAGAGTTGATTGGAAGATGGTTACAGATGTTGGCTTAGCTATACATAAGGAAAAGTTGAGTGAAGAAAGACGTAGTAGTAATAATTAAAGTTATATGGTAGCTAGCTGGATTTGGGACTATGAATGATAGGACACACTAAGCTCGTAATGCCAAGGAACAGCAGATCTGGGATATTAATTTAAAAATGGCACCCATTAAGCTACTGAATTATGTAAACTCTTGTCTGATCAGAGAAAGGGAAGGGGATACAGGTGGAACTGCACTCCAGCTGGGGAGATGAACCAGCCAGGAAATAATGTAGTAATTACATAGGATATGCAAAGAACCTGGCCACCAATGCACCATTCATGGCGCAGTATATGTGTGTGTTCCACATCATACCAAGCATAAGTTTCTTGACTTGTGCCAACTGCGTGCATAGTCTGGATTTGTCTCTCCTAAAACCCTGAATTGCATAAACCAGGCAAATGGAGAATGAGTGTGAGTAGCAATTGCTTTCTATAAACTTTGTTTCTTTTAGCTTAGAATGTTCATAAAGCAGAAAGTCAATATAATAGTCCAACTAATCTTGTCAATGATAAGGGGGAAGTGAGTGAACTTTGAAGGGTGGGCAGGGGACTTTCACCTCCCCCAATCCAACTTATTCAAGTGTGGTAACACTAACCCTGCCCCTAACACCAACCCTAAAAATTACCTTACAAAAATTACTTTCCTTAACTCCACTACACAAGACACATGGATACACTTCTAGTACATTATACACATTCACAAAACTAAAACTATTCCCTAACCATGTCCTTACTCATTTCATAACCTAAACACACACACACGTTCCCAACTTTAATACCAAAGCATTCATTATACCAAAACACAACCACCTACTGTGCCTCACAAAGCACATACTCAAAATTGACTGAACAGTTGACATTCCTATGTACAATAAACTCAGCCCTTAATAACCAGTACTTCTGATGATAAAAGCAAAGCAGTACATTTTGTGAGCAAATTCATCAGCTGAGAAAGTGAACGGTTACCACATATCTGTACATGTGTTGAGTCTGTGTGTCTGTGTATATATACATACATAGATATTTAGATATACAGAGACAAAGAGAAAAGTTGATAAAAACCACAGTAGCACTACATTTTGTCAACAAATCCAACAGTTGACAATGTAAATTCTTACTGTATATGTTAACCTTAAGAAAAAAAAGATAGCCAGACAAGAAAAAAGGGGAAAAAAAAGGGGGGCTTAGTTTAATATGTAAGATATTGCTAGTCCTAATTGGGATTCATACAACTTGTACCAATTATTTTACACAGCCATTTAAAATTTGGATATTTTTGTGAATTAGTTTAATCAGACAGTGTTTGGGTGGTTAAAATCTACAATTAAGATTGCACTTTTATTCACATGTATGTCTTGGTGTTTATCAGGAAATTCTAATGATCTGTAGAGGACACAGGATACATGTCAGGTAGCTTGTTATCTGCATGATTAGAATGGTGCTGAGGCCATCATAATTTCAAAGTGAGATCTGTTGTGCTAACAAAGACTTTTGTTAAGCTGATAAAGACTAATTCAGTTAATCTATGTTTACGAATGTTTAGCTGTCGTTTACTAGGATAGTGGGGTAGTTTGAGTGCTATGACCATTCCAAAAGCCCTTCTGATTTCTGCTGAGGAGACCATAGATATCTGGATAAGATGAAACTCTGAAGAGCGACCGTACCAGGAAATGACAATCTGAGATACTTTTTATATGGGGTGATGAATAACTGTTGGGGATTTCTACAAGTTCAGGGGCAAAGGGAAACAGGCAACGTGTGAAAAGATGTGCATAAGTTAGTGGAGATATCACAGGCCTTGAAATTTTAGAGGCTGAGATCATTTATGCAGAGTATTGTAGTTAGGAAGCCTTCTATTTTTTGTATAGCAATATGGAAGGATGGCTTGTAGCCACAAAAATGTAAATCAGGGCACACAAACAAGTTTGTTTAACAGAGGAGGGAGTTCGCATGGCATTGTTTAAGACAGTGACAAACACACTCTGTATGGTTCCATCTGCTATGAAGTTCTGGCTCACATGAATACTTTCTCTAATCAATATGTGTATGTATTTGTAAAAGAAGATATTTATTGTTTCCAAAACAAAATATGCTTTCATAGTAATCTGTGCTGCTCTACCTTAAGATAGCAAGCTTGGCTTTTTACATAATTTCCTAGAAGAGCAGAATGTGAGTCTAACGGCTTAGAGGTGTTCTGTGGAATTGTTCTGCTGTTTATTTCTTTCTTAGCATGAGAAGGTAACTAAGGAGGGGTACATTTTTGCTTTATCTGATTACAAAGGGTACTTTTTATCTTGGTGAGAAAACTGAATTAATTTTGCATTATGGTACTGAGTAAGGGATGCCTTGTGATGATACTCAGAACTAGTGAACGCAAGCCAGCTCAGTGAGCAGAGACAGACGAAGGACAAGCATGAAACATCCAAGTGTCAGCAAAGTCACACCTGCACTTACATGTCTACAAACAAAGTGAAACTGGACATACAAGACTAACTGTGACCCTTAACCAGTGAAATTAGTTTATTTGTTAATCCTGCTGTTATGACTGCTTGTAACCAGCTTGAGATAACAGTCGGTGCATACTTGCAGAGTTACATTTTTTTCTACCTCTTGGACTTCATGTTCTACTACTTGTGAATTCTCTGGGTCATTCAAAGGTTAACAACACAATAATGATGTTTGTTAAGTCTTTGTGTCATAAATGACACAGCAGTTCATGTATTTATTTATTTATTATTTCTTAACATAGAAGAGTGGAACTCTTTAAACTATGTGCAGGCTCAACCAAGGCCAGCAGAACATCAAATGGATATATACAAAAATGTAAGCAACAGAAAACACACCAATAGGTACTACAACACACATGCATGGTATCAATAAATTGCAGAATAAATATGATAAATGCATACATTTCTATGGGGAGACTGAATGTAAACCAATACCCTGTAATATTCATAATATAAAAATAGCATAATGCTTTTATAGCTGATGTAACCATTGGCACTACACCAAACTCACAGTGCATGGATCTATATGCAAAGAAGAAACCATGCACACACACATACATACACACACACACACACACACACACACACACACACACACACACACACATTCACACACACAGCACACATGCACACACGCACAGCACACACAGACGTATGCATACACACAATCATCTGTCTAAATCATACAATGTAAAGAAAAAAACTGTTGTATTAGTTAAAATAAAGCACCATGGTTTACTTGTAATTCAAAAGTAGATTTTACATGTGTTTCTCACTCAGTACCAGCATCTTTCCTGTATCACTAAACTTAGAATCTCCGAGACTCTGAAGCCATGTCTGTGTTGTCTGGGACACTGCGTCTGTCAAATCTGCCAGTGTTTAGCTCTTGAAATAAAGAAAAATGATAATTAGCAAGCATTATCAATGAGTCTGTGCCAAATATTTACAGAAAGAACCCCACTCGCTCACCTGCTTCACATACAACACATTATGTAATCTGGCAGTTTAAAAGTGTACTTCTTAAATAACTCACTGAGGGCCTAGGTGCTCTCTAACACCAATCACAATAGAAGAATGAGCCAACATAACTTAAATACCTTCAGCAGCTTCAAGTCCTCACTTACGAACAATTTAAAATAATTAAAGAAAACAACATATATGTATAAGTGTAGTCTACATATTGTAAACACACACTCACACATACATACCCATCCGCTGTCCAGATTTAAGAGAAAGTCCTGATTTTTGCCTCATATTTTTGGTCTGTTTCTTATAAGATTGATGTTTTTTTCTGGCAAATAAGACCCGCGGTGGTGGTGCTACAGTAGCGTTGTCACCTCACAGTCAGATGCTGTCCTGTTCGAATCTCAGCTAGAGCGTCTTCTGCGTGGAGACATGCGTGAATGGGTGTACCTTCATTGAAGGTTGTGCATCAGGGCTGGTAACTCGGCACATAAAAATCAACTACCAATCATTAGCGGACTGGAATTCTGCTGTGGCGACCCCTAACAGGGAAAAGCCGAAAAACACATCATCATCATCAACTGACGGCTAAAGTCACTAAATAATGGCAAACATTTGAATTTCAGACTTCATTTCCTTCAAAAATGTGTGCTAACGCAAATACTGTTATTCTAAAACCTTTCTATGTTTATAGGTTCAACATTTTAAATCTCCCCCATTATTTTAGGCTTTGTCCAGATTTCTAGCACTGAGAGGTTGAATACTATGCACACACATATACTTTGTGCATGTGTGTGTATGTATATGTGTGTGTGTATATGTATGTATATATATATATATATATATATATATATATATATATATATATATATATGTATATAGATAGATAGATATACACACACAGACACACACATATAACCTTGTACAGTCAAACTGATATGTCATTATTTCCTGTTGCACCAGGAAGCCTTCCACTGCAGAGCTCTATAGCCACAGGTCACCTCATCAGAAGTGTATATCATTATATCATTATTAGCTGTAGGATTCCCAAGCACTTAAAGCAGACACTGTTTCATTCCGAAAAATCTAACCTTCATGTGTGTATTAATTTTTAGTATGTTTGTTGATTATACCTCCAACAAAAGTTTTGTTTACCTCATCATTTCGGACAGATTTGCTAACTTGCTGTCTGTAGATATGTACTTCATCAATAGCATAGCATCTTCTTCTCTCTCTCTCTCTCTCGCTAATCAACAAAATTTACATCAAATGATTACTGACACTTTTCATAAAATAAAATCATTTGCAAGATGATAGAGTGGATACCTGAGCCAGGATTAGTGAAAACCACTATAATAATTGTTTTATGTATCTGAATATTACTTCATACGTTTGCCTGTCTGCAACATGTTTAGTTAGAATGAAAAAAAAATAATATCAATAGAACACTATTTTGAAAACTGCTACTTTTATTACAAAGTCTGTAATGTATGTGATTCCTGCAAAAAATGATTATAAAAATACTTTGGGTTGAATTCAATAAGATACTGTGATGTGAACATGGAGGTGTACACATCACGGTACCTTTCCCCAGTTCAGCAAACATCTTTACTTGGTGCTGTTCATTCCACTAACATAAATATTGTGCAGCACAGTAAAGGGCTGGCCCCGCAGCCATGCTGTATGCTAATACAGCATTCTTGGAAAGAGATATATACTAATTAGGTGTGTTATCTCTCCCTGGAAGGAACTGCCCCAGGAAGGTATCTAGGCAGCTGAGTTATTCAAGAAATTATTCAACTGTGTAAATGAGCACAGACATTCCCGTTATGCCACAATACCGAACATGTCCAAACGGCCGTGTTCAGTCACCCAATATCAACATAGTGAAGGCGGAGGACCACAATACTGAACATGTCCAAACAGCCGTGTTCAGTCACCCAATATGAACATAGTGAAGGGGGAGGACCACAATACTGAACATGTCCAAACGGCCGTGTTCAGTCACCCAATATGAACATAGTGAAGGGGGAGGACCACAATACTGAACATGTCCAAACAGCCGTGTTCAGTCACCCAATATGAACATAGTGAAGGGGGAGGACCACAATACTGAACATGTCCAAACGGCCGTGTTCAGTCACCCAATATGAACATAGTGAAGGGGGAGGACCACAATACTGAACATGTCCAAACGGCCGTGTTCAGTCACCCAATATGAACATAGTGAAGGGGGAGGACCACAATACTGAACATGTCCAAACGGCAGTGTTCAGTCACCCAATATGAACATAGTGAAGGAGGAGGACCACAATACTGAACATGTCCAAACGGCTGTGTTCAGTCACCCAATATGAACATAGTGAAGGGGGAGGACCACAATACTGAACATGTCCAAACGACCATGTTCAGTCACCCAGTATGAACATAGTGAAGGGGGAGAACCACAATACCAAACATGTCCAAATGACCATGTTCAGTCACCCAATATGTACATAGTGAAGGGGGAGGACCACAATACCAAACATGTCCAAACGACCATATTCAGTCACCCAATATGAACATAATGAAGGGGGAGGACCACAATACCAAACATGTCCAAACTACCATGTTCAGTCACCCAATATGAACATAGTGAAGGGGGAGGACCACAATATTGAACATGTCCAAACGGCCATGTTCAGTCACCCAATATGAACATAGTGAAGGGGGAGGACCACAATACTGAACATGTCCAAACGGTCGTGTTCAGTCACCCAATATGAACATAGTGAAGGGGGAGGACCACAATACTGAACATGTCCAAACAACCATGTTCAGTCACCCAATATGAACATAGTGAAGGGGGAGGACCACAATACTGAACATGTCCAAATGGCCGTGTTCAGTCACCCACTATGAACATAGTGAAGGGATAGGACCAGTAGACACCAGTTATTACCATTTAAGTGCTACAATGGCACCAAGTGTAGTACAGGTATCAGGGACTGGAGGGAGGCACTAAATCCCAAGGATTACTCTTTAAAGTGCCATAATGACACCTGCATCATAAAGTGGATCAGGATTTTAAGGATGCACCAGACACTATGGATTACTTTTTAAGCTGCCATTGTGATACCAACATCATAATGGAGATTGGGGGTGTGAGGGATGCACTAGATACCAGGAACTATTCTTTAAAGTACCTAAAAGGCAGTGGCATCATATCAGGGATCAGGGTGTGGGGTAACTAGTGGACACCAGAGATTACTCTTTAAAGTCTCAACTACAAATGCAGTACAGAAGAGCAGGGGGTGTTGAGATACACTAGACCACCAGGGTCTAATACATACATGCTGAATGGCACTCAGGCTATTACTAAGGTGCTGGGAACTAGGGGAGGTTTATCTTTTTTGTCTCAACACCATAAGTTCTCATAAGAAAGTAGAGTAAAATATGATCAACTTCTGAGGTTAACATGGAAAAACTATATAACTGAAATACTTAATTTTGCCAAATTGATATTACATTTTGACAAGATGCAGTATTTCCTTAAATTTACAATACAGGCAATTCATGTTCACTTGCCGAATGCGAAAGATGGAAAGTTGCATTCTGTTTTAGTGCTTATATACTAACTGTGTTACAATCTTAAAGTGTAAAAAAAAAAAATCAACAAGTATGTAAATGCAGATTCGTATTTATATTTAATGAAGGCAAAATGAGGTCATATATCTACAAATGTCATTTTTAAACTTAAAAGAAAATATTGGTTTCAGTTTAAAAATAAATAAATCCATCTATCCACCCATACTGATTTCATTTTAAAAATAAGCAAAAACATAAATATATTAATAAAAAAACAAGCAAACAGGCTTAATGGAATGCTTTAAAACTATGCTGGATGCACAGCCGTCATTCATATCTCATTTCAGCATCAGCAACCAAGAAAGAAAAACAAGGTCTGTCTCAATGAGCTGCAGTTAGTGACAGCTTATGAGTCACAATGCTGAGTCACTTTAGCAGCCGTAATAAAGATATACATGTTAACTGTTTAACACAGGAAATGACCAGCTCTATTTTAAGCTACAGACAGCATTTAGCTTTACCTCTTAGTCTTGCATATTACAGGATTTGCACTAATCATTTCAGCTCCTTAGTTTGCTCTGTCTCATAAATGCCCTTTGTATCATGACTGAACTTTCACAGTAAAACAAATTGCTTAGTTTCTGATACTGACTTTTCCTGTAATAATGTATAATGCATCATTTTCCTTCCTAGGCTTCTTGGCATTCCATCTTTTCTTAGGCATACAGCAGTGTACACTTTCAGATTTTACTGTATAATTTGCTTCCCAACCGTCCTTTTCACTTAAAGTCACTAACAAAATCAAAGAGAATATTTTGAGAACCCATTACAGGTATCTGTAAACATTCTGGGAAAGTGTTAGACAAAACATACAGGTACCTTATTGTATGCCTCTCAACCTCTAAGTGCAGACATTTGAACAAAACCAAAAATAAGGGGGGGGGGGCAAAGACCCAAATTAGGGACAATTTTAAATATTGCTTCGATAAATTTAGAAAGCTGCTAAAATAACACATTTTGCATTAACATACATTACTTGAAGGATATGAAGTCTGAAACTCAAATGTATTATTTATTGGCTTTAATCCTCAATTATTTGACAAAAAATGACAGATTTTATAAGGATCAGTCTAAAATTATGAGACAAAAATTCATATATTTTGTGAAAATCTGGACTGGTGGGAGGTATACTTTATTGATGCATATGTTTTTTTTTTTTGTAACTCATTCCATCTTAGAAATATTTAATTTGGAACAAAATTGTGAAGAGCCACTTGCTGAAAAGTACGTTTAGCCAGAAAAAATCCATGAAGTTGGATTCTGTTTAATGCCCCTATCTGAAATATTTCCTATTCATCATATATGTCATTTCACTGTAATGTGTCTTTATGTGAGGAATGTCGCCACAGCTGTCAGGTTTGTGTACTAAGTACCCATACTATTGCCCTATATAGTGCTGTGCCTCACTGGTGTATAAATACAGTAAATACTCCACTGTGACAGTAGGGCATATGGTGACATTTTCAAGAATCCTCTTTAACCATGTAGATAGAATGCAACAAGCACACATTTCTATGTTAAAAATGCCTTTATTTTTATTATTTTTCAGTGATTCTGCCAGTAACCACATTTGTTGTTTCCTTAGTAATGGTGCAATCCTTATAAGTTATTACAAAATTAAACAAATGTTGAACTTTAGTGTGTCCTGCTGAATGGATTGTGTAGACATATGAAACAGTCATATTATGCATTTGAAGCTGAGTCAGTCTGTAGCCTTGGAAGGGCCAAAATGTTATGCTTTAGAATTGAATGTACACTGTGGTTTATAGAGTACAATGCTGGCTACTCCCATGTTTTGCCTCCTTGTTCATAATGCCACTGCTACACTGTATAGCTTACTATAGTAATTAGTGGTGCAGTGCTTCCAGCGGGTGCATTTTCCATCCAGATTGTCTATGCTGCATCAACTATAAAAGTTTTAGTTTTATAACTCTGGGTAAATGCATTATCTTGAGGATCTGTGGTCATATATGTCAACAGTTTTGTCAAGAGTAAATGTTAAGAGCAAAGGGGTTAATTATTTCCTTGAAGTACAGTATATGTTTTTAAGATTTTTTCAGGGCATACCTGCAAAGGCCTTCCTAGTACTGAGCCATCTTAAGAATTTTACACAGTTCAGCTATGCTTTATTACAGTATATAAAAATGTGGTGGCGAGTCGTACAATTATTCTTTTTAATTACACAATATGTGTTTATTTAACTTGGTTGTACATTGTCTTACAATAGGTATTTTCCCCATAGTTATCTAAGGCCATCCAAATGAGCACATAGACATTTATAGTTCTTGCTGAAAAACTCAGTTCACTGTTCATAAGGTATATTGTAGTTCAGCTATCACGTAAAATTGAATCAACCTGTATATTTTCACAAAATGTTATTTAACCTCTAAGGAACCACAAATGAAGCAGATGATATAACTTTTTTATAAACCTTTAACAAACATAAATATTTGGGTATATAAATGAGTTCACAAAGAAAGCAAAGTGGTACACACTGGTGACACAAATAAGCATGTGAGGTATGTATGGAAAACGTACACCACTGACTAAAAGCAAAACTCACTACTGAATACTTTAAACCAAACAAAAACAAAAACATGCATATAACAATGACAAAAAAATAAATGTAATTGTAGTTTAACACATTCCATCTGTGACAATAAGAATGGAACTTCATCAGAACTACACAGTTTAAAACACAAGACCTTTATATACTTATCTTCATCAGTCACATGACTAGCCAAATGTTAAATACATCCTTATAACAATATAATAAACAGTTGTCAAGCATTAGGTAACTATAGTATAAATATTGTTGAAACATTTAAGTAATCTTACAATATTATTTTCTATTTTTTTTGTTTTTGTTTATCATAGTACTTATACCTGGAAATATTTTAGTGAACAGTTATGTGTAGTTTAAAAATGTGCATCCTAATTTTATGAACAAATAATGTGCCAAGAAGACAAATGATCAGAACCTCTAGACAAATGACAGATGGCAACTCTACCAGTTAAACAGGAGTTATAATTAACATATTTTAAAAGAGAGGATATCCTTATGATTTTTTGGGGAAAAAAGTAGCTGAGGAAATTATTGGAAGTAGACATACAAAATCCACCCCCTACACACACACACACACACACACACACACACACACACACACACACACACACACACACACACACACACACAACCTTAATGAGCTGGTATACCAAACATAAAAAAAGTAGAAAAACACAAAAAAGAATAACAACATAGTGTTTGTTTTACAAATATTGATTGACACTGAACATAAAAGGTATTTTAAACAAAAACTGTGGCATCACAGTTAATAATCAAAATTTAGTCACCACAGTGGGCAGTCAACCACAATTTGTGTATAAAAAGAAGCTTTTCTTAAATATAAACAACTCCGCAACCTTGTTAAAAACAAATCATCAGAGACAAAACATCATACTATATCAAACTCCAGTCTAACCAATCAAAAAACTCAAAGCATTTCTGGAATTCCATTAATTCACTTCTCAACACAGGTACCAAAAACAACCCCTGCCCTGACACTAGCAAATCTGATCCTGAAATAGCTTCTCTATTCTACTCCTTCTTTACCAACTCCATAGCAGAACTGACCAAGACCTTCCCTAACAACAACCCTTCCTCCTAGGCTATCCAGTCTTCCTCAGCCCCTACTCCACCCTCTGCCCCCAATCCTCCTCCAATATTTGAACTTAAACCCATCTCAACCTCCCACATAAAAAAAATTCTCTAAATTAAAACCATGCTCCAATGCCCCTGACAATATCCCATCTTCCTTCCTAAAAAAAGCCGCAGATGGAATCGCTCTCCCCATTAGCATCTTGATCAATAGATCCATAAAGGAATCTTATGTGCCCAAATTATGGTGTGCAGCCTTTATTCTACCTCTCCATAACTAACTCTAAAGGAGGCAAAAACAATAGTATCTCTAACTACTGCCCCATATCTATCCTCTCCTCAATCTCAAAACTACTGGAAAAATGCATCCACCTTCAGCTTATGCCATTCCTCTCCAATCACCAACTAATCACTCCAACCCAACAAAGCCTTGACTTGGCCATAGTACTATCACTGCCCTTCTCTCCTTCTTAGACACAATAAATCTTGCCTGTGATTCTGGAAAAATAGTATCAACAGTTCTACAAGATCTGTCAAAGGCATTCGATACCATCTCCCACACCCATCTCTTGAACCATCTTTCTAACCTTAATCTCTCCCAGAATACCTTATCCTGGTTCTCAAGCTACCTCTCTGACAAGTCTCAAGCTGTGAAATGGGGGAAAGACACCTCAACCTTCCTTTCTACCCCCACTGGGGCACCCCAGGGATCCATACTTGATCCAATGCTATTCAACATCTTTATTAATGATTTCCACAAAGCCATACCCAACACCAAAACTGTACAATATGCAGATGATTCAGCTTTAGTCAGCTGTGCCTCTAACCTCTCAGAGCTCCAAACAGTGACCTAAACTACTTTCTCTACCACTGAGAACTGGATGCTCCAAAACAACCTCTCTATAAATGCCAACATATTCAAAATACTATTATTCTCTCCTTCAAAAGCTTTCCCTCTTGATAAAAACTCATTCCAAATTATTAGCCATAACAACTCTACTATAGAGGTTGTTCCCTTCACTAAACTACTTGGGGTTACTATTGTTGAACACCTAAAATTCGATACTCACATCAAGCAAAACATTAAGAAAATCCATATAAAACTTGGTATGCTATACAGAAACATCCACTTTCTCTCTCCTTCCACCAAACTCTCACCACTACCTATCTACTCCCCTCACTAATGTATGACGCTCCTCTACTAACAAACTTATCTGCCTCTCTCTCCTCCAGGTTGGCTTTGCAAACTTTAAAACTCAGCTACATTCCTACCTTTCCTCTAATAGGAAATGCAACTGCACTCTCCCCACCTAGCCTACTAATCACTCCACTCCATCCTAATGACTAAACTCCTAACTAACTCTGAGTACAAGCTAACCTAACTTAAATGTACATATTGTAAATAAAATAAATGTACGTAGTGTAAATAGCTCATTCCACCCTTTTCTGACTTTCCAACTAAGTTTTTACTCTCACTCTCAATTAAATCACCACTGCCATCTTAAATATTTAGATACTATGTAACCATAGAATTTATACCTGTTCTCTAACATGAAATTAAATTGTAATTGTGTCTTCTTTACTATGATTGTATCTGCAACTAAACTATGTAATGCTGAGCTTTTTTCCCCGGGCCACAACTGAAAATGGGCTCCCTGAGCCTGGTGGATCTCCCCGGTCATCAAACTGGAAATAAATAAAGACAGTTATTATCAAGGATTGTCAAGGGTTTGAGTGAGATCATCAGTTATTATAGTTAGACCTAACAAGCAAACAATAAGGTGCTTTTCAATATGGTGACTAAAATACATGCATGTTTATACTAAAAGGGCGTAATTTGACATTAGTGCATTATTAAAATGTTACTGGATCCAAGGCATATTACATATGTATATCATAATGGTTTATATATGTTGTGGCTTGTTTAAATTCCTAGTATTTTATTTGGGTATGAGTACTAGGAAATTATGTTAAATGATAAAACATGCTTATGTAGTAAAAACAGGTAACAGAAATAATGTTCTATACAGACATTCTATTTTATGTAACAATTTTAAGAGATTTATGTTTTACTTAGCTGACCACAAAGTTGGGGATATGAGAGAAGTGAACCACATAAACAGGAGATAAGTGGCAATTACTACTGAATGCTGATAATACTATGATAAACATTAAATGTTTGTTTTTACTGAAAATTAACTTGCAAGTTTTTTAAAATGGTTTAATATTTATAGTATATTTCTGTACTTTAAGAGATATTATGCATATTATATTGTTATAAGGATGTATTTAATGTTTGGGTAGCCATGTAACTAATGAATTGGAGTATATGGAAGTATTGTGTTTTAAATAGTATACTTCTGATGAAATCCTGTTCTTATTGTTGTGGATGAAAAGATGAACTAGAAATAAATGTATTTTGTTGTCATTTTAAGTCTAGCCACTTTCCCTTTTGGTGCTCGAATTAATCCCATTTGGATAGAGATTGACCTTGCCCATCCCATGATTCATAATTATGTGTTTCTCCTAATTAGAATAACTAGGATCATAACACAGATAACTTGAGGGGACCCATGCATGGGATAAAGCATTTAGGAGCCGCCTCTGTCCATTAGTATTATATGAATGCTTACAGATTAATTCCAGGCTTCAAAGATGAAGTACACTTTCATAGTTTTATGGTAATGTTACTGCCATTCTATATTTAAAATATTTGTCAAATTCCTTATACAGTAATGATATCACTGCAATGACATCTCTACAAGTGGTATGCTTAGCACTGCCATGACAGACATTGCACTTACAAATATATTCCATTTTACATGTTCTCAATTCCTTTATAATAAAAACTGTGGGAGAGTCTACCTTTCAGCATGGTCCCATATCTTAAGACAGCCTCTATCTTGTAGTCAGCACAACACCTTTTATGACACTATAATTTGAGGGACCCACAAAGAAAAGTAATCTGTCATAAGAGAATCCTTCTGGCTGTACTGTGAAGTAGGATTAGGACATGTACTTCATTGGGCATCTTTGCTTTATTGCACATAAAAACAAACATTTATAAATAAATAGTAAACTTCAACAAAGAGAAAATAATAAGCAATGTCATTTAATAGAAATCATCTTAAAATTCAGAATACATTATTGTTCAGTATGTGCAGATGGATAAATGTATTTCTAGGAACCTGCAAGTATCTTGGTCGCAAGTATGTAAGAGTTCCACAATATATGAAAACTTTTATTCCAGAATACTAATCAAGCAGTTGCCAGAGTTGCCAACCACTAGGCAGAGAGATTAGCAACCCAAAAGCTAGGTAAATTGAAAAAAGTTCTTCATTACTTTACATGTATTTCTTTAATGGGATTTTATTTAGTATCATTAGAATTGTTAATTTCGGAGCTTATCTTCTCCCCGGGCCTCTACTGAAAATGGACATATATCCAGCTAGACTAGCTCGGTCAACAAATGTAAAATAAAAATAAAAATAAAATAAATAAATAAATGCCTTCTGTATCTAATTGTGAAAGCTGCGACTGACATAGCTCGCTAGTTAAGAAATAAGGCTACAAAACTGAGGCATCCATATTGATTTTAACAACAATATCAACAGTAGCAGCAGCAGCAGGACTGTGTTTAGTGGTGCTGCTAATAACTTAAATATAAAAATATTAAACATGAGAATGTGTTTTAATAATGCAGATATTAGGTTAACATATGTTTGCATATCATCACAGAACCACAAAGGGAAGACAATAGATTAATGTAGTTTGAGTGTCACAATTTGCAGACAGCTGTCATGATAAATTGTGTATACTTACTTGCCAGGCATCTTCCTCACAAGCTAAGGCTTACCAGCTCTTTGGGGTCCAAGTGAGCTCTAACACCTAATCCCAAAAGTAAGTGGCTGTCTGATTGCAGAAAAATCTGTCATTTCATACTCCATTAATAAAGCCAAATATCAATCAAAACTATGGGTGAGGTTTACACTGTACCTCCTCAAATCATCATTACTTACATCCCCACAACAGAACAGACAATATCTAACTGAACTCTCCTCCTGTGCATCCAAAGAACTAACACAACTTACAGGCTTGAACATGTGGCACAGAACGCCAGCAAATCACCCTCAAGTGGCTTACTGTCCATTTCATCTTCAACACTTTGAAGCCCTAAAAAGGCCCAACAACTCTTCAGAATTACCATATACAGGCAAATGTAATAGCTTAATCCAAAATGCAAGTAAATACATATGGCCCTTTAGTAATTCCTTATAGCAATCAACATATCACTCCAGTGCAGTTTCTGATATGATCCACCACAAGTCAGCAACTCCATGCCAACTTGCACACAATTGTATAGTTTCTAGCCTCCCAACTTTGAGACTTCCAGTTTTTTAAATCAACCATTTTATAAGATGAGACGATACATAATAACACTATGGAACTCCTAATTGACCACAATTAACAGCCCTCAAAATTAGAACTTGCAATAAAACAATGTGTATCTACCGATGCGACCCCACACTGAGGCATACTCCAATACAGTGGCCACCTCAACCACAGTACCTACCATCAAAGTGAGCCAATATCCCTACCCACTTGGGATTACCTTACAGTGGAATATTTTAAGATCAATGTTGCCAGCTGCTAGAATTGACCTACTCACTACCTGCTCTATAAAATGTCTTAAATTAATTATTATTTCTTAGATAGTTGTGATATTAATCAAGAAACTGACAGGTATAATAAATCTCAAATCCAGTTCCCACAATCCCCACCATACAGAGACATTGCACACAAATATACCATACACCACTTTGGCACTTATACATTATAAGCCACTTAGATAGTTAAAAGATGCATTTCACACACACACACACACACACACACACACACACACACACACACACACACACACACACACACACACACACACCTAAATACTAATCATGCATTGGAAAAATGCACAGCTTCCTTCCACTTTAATTTGACACACACATGAGAGGGAGAAACCATTTCAACAATCCCACCTGCCTGTTATGTAAATCTGAATTATATACATGAGAAACTTTTCATTTTCAATGGAGATAAGCTTGAATAAAAGAGAAAAATACCAACGCTGACAATCACTCACTGCTACATATTAACAATAGTCTTAGAAATTGAAATGGGTTCTATCATATCAACTATAAAACTTATGAAATACATTTATCAAAAAAAGTATAGTAATGACGATCCCACACAGATTTGTAAGCACAATATGCCTCTGTCCAGTCCATATTCAGCAAATCAAAACTTTCAGATCCAACCTATGTTAATTTCATCTGTCCTACATGAATTCTGATGAGGCGACACCCTCACATTGGCAGTAAAGACATACTGTAACAACCCCAAAACTCCAAACACATGGATTCTACTGGAAATGAATGCCCTAAAATCTGTTTCTGAAACAACTTGCCAGTTAAAGGCATAGCCAGTGACCATTATACATGTAAGGTGCTGAACTATGACAGGAAGTAGATCTACTGAGGGAGATCAAAATGAACTAGAACAGAGATATCATACAATGCAAAGGAACATTTTAAACATGTCCCAAGAGAACATGTAGTCACAGCACAGTTATTGCAAAACTGCACAAAGGAAAAATTACCTCTAAAAGTCATCTGGCAGAACAATCAATAGCAGTTAACATGAAATGAATAATCACACTCCAAAGGCTCCTGAAATCCACCAAATGAACCACAAGTAATGAGCACAGCACAGCTCAGTCAAAACAGGAACCACGAATCACTGCAGCAAGATTTCTTTAATTAAAAAACCATCGAACAGTATAAACACTTAAAACTGTTGAGCGCTTTCATCTAATACATCAGATTTCCTCAGAACATAAAACCAAATGTAACACAACATTTAAATAGCATAATTTCCCGCCCTTTTTGCCAATTAACTCATGTTAATACACTGTATTATTTATTTATTCAAATAATTTTATATAGGCATACAGAATTGGTAATATGCATTTTTGAATTTTGAGACTATAGGAGATTGTCTGTTTTATTCTAAATATTTAATCAAGGGTTAAAAAGCTTAATTAACATGAGTTAATTGGCAAAAAGGGCGGGAAATTATGCTATTTAAATGTTGTGTTACATTTGGTTTTATGTTCTGAGGAAATCTGATGTATTAGATGAAAGCGCTCAACAGTTTTAAGTGTTTATACTGTTCGATGGTTTTTTAATTAAAGAAATCTTGCTGCAGTGATTCGTGGTTCCTGTTTTGACTGAGCTGTGCTGTGCTCATTACTTGTGGTTCATGAAATGAATAATGCAATCAGTGATTTAACATTTTTAAGCAATGCTTTCAGAAAATACTTCTTCACGTTTCACAAATTTAACACATACACTACTCCTGGGAATCACTGATCTTTGCATACAACCTGATGGCATTGAAGGTCATCATCATAGGCATAGTCCTCAAAAAGGAATGCATTTCAGACATACAACTTTAACCAACTTTTATCTGTCTGGAAAGAAGCATGTAAAAGTCCTTTATGTGTAAATCTATAACATCCACAAATCCAAAACTCTGTTATCAATGTCCTTCATATAGCCCATTAAGAGGATTAGCGTCTATATACCAGCTTCTATGAGATCTTTGAGAAATTCTGAACCTCAGCATAAAAAGAGTAAACTCTGTCACATGGTCATTCTAAGAGAGACAATTTTTCTAGAAGAACCACACATTTTAAAATTAGAACTAACACATCCCTACTCATAGCACATGAACAGAAAAACCTTCAAATGAGTGTCACTAAATTGCTTTATCATTTGATTAACAATGAAACTCCAACCTGATATCCAGACTCAAGGATCAGGGTATTAAGAATCACAGATAATCAGAAAGACACTAGCAAAGGAAATGCTGGAGTGGTGGTTATCTGTCCACATCTAAGGCCCTGTGTAATAGTGTCTCTTAAGTGTAAAATCTAGTGCTGCTTATTGAACAGTCCTAAAAAGAGATATGCATCCATTCACTTCAGGCACTCTTACTGTCATCTGTCCAGCATCACTGATGTCCACTCTTATACTTCAGCTTTGGTCAGGACTGAATGAGTCATTGAATTAGCCCATTCCTGTTTTTCCCTCTAAGTTCTTCAGCAAGGACCACTGTGTCTGAATGTACTACTACTACTACTACAAGGAAGGGGCTTCATGCATTGTGGTGGTCTTCACATACCTGCATCTTGCAAAAGAAAGATACTTCAACTTAATTGCAAAGACAATATCTATAGTGCATCCATATAACTGACTCATTTCCTGATCCTACATGTTCACAACAATGCTGTGAACAGCTAAAGCATTCAGCACCAACTGAAAAGAATGGCCCTTGACCATGCAAGGAGAAATCCAAAGTTGTAGACCACAACACTCTAGTATAAGTTCATAAGTGGTTACTAGGCTCACAACTCAAGAGCCAATTTAAACCTAGCCAAGCTTACTGCAGATTTATCAACATATTCGTGGCATGTTTCAGTACCCAAGGAATTTCATATTATGATGTAGACTTGCACATGACGACACCTCACAGTCTGCCCATGGTCATTAAGGACATTGGTGCCAAACCAGGGATACATTTATAATTCCTCAACCAATGGTTCAAGTTACATTTGAATATGATAAAACAGAACCAAATGCAAATAGCAGCATAAAAACACAACTAAATAATGAATGCTGTTCAAAGTTGCCAAGAACACTGATATCCAGGAAAACCACAACTTACTGCAGCCACATTCCAATGTATAGCCATAAAAGTAAGAGGTTAAGAGCTTTCATCTACTTTTATACTAAACATAGACATCTTCTGAACCAATAATTATCTACTCAATTAACTGTCATATATATAAGAAATCTCATCTAATTAAATAATCAAATAAGTTTTCAATTAACTTGCTACTATCTTAAGGAAATACACACTTCAAGAAACAGTACATTCTTAAAATACATTGATTATTCTTTTAGTTTATAAATATTATAACATTGAAAATATAAAGTAAATAAAATGAAATTAAAGAACACAAAATCAATGCTGATGAGAACTCACATAATAAAACAATTTAAGTATTTTTTAGAATTGTTTTATAATTCATTTTATAAATCCAATGCTTTAGGCTTTAAAATACTTACTATTGAAACATCCTTATTTAGCCCAGGCAGGTCTTGGGAATTTAGATGCAATTACTACAGCCATTCCTTTGATTCTAATATAGTTTCCCAAGGACCTCCTCCAGAGCTCTGATAAACTTTTTCTAACACAGCAAATCAAAACATTTTATGACCATCACATTGTTTTGTATGTTTATATAAAACATTATTCTAATTCATTTTTCACATATCATAGATGTGCTCATATATTCATTTATTTAATGCCCTTTTGGTCTTTCCTACATAATATGCACCACATGGGTTACAACAAGCAGCATGTATTACACCTTCAGATTTAAAATTACAACCACTATCTAATCTAACTTTTAAGCACTGTGATCTCAGAATTAGTTCATCTGCTTCTAACAGATATGGGCATTGGTTACAATGCCCACACTTCCTCATGCCTTTCACTGCCCAGGAACAGCCCAGGAACAAGACGGATGCCATTTCTCATACATATTTTTAGGTGTATGCCTTTTTTTTATAAATTATTTTTGGCTCCTCAACAAAAAGTTGCATCAGAACCTTATCTGATTTTAAAAAACTGTCCAATATTTCAAAATGATTTCCCTGACCTCATTGCTCAAGGGCTGATAACTAACAACAAAAGTTTTTTCTAAAATCAGAGTTAACTGGTAAGTCACTCCATAATTCGGGTAGTCCTAAAATGTGTCTAAACCCTGAGGCTCTTAATAGAAAACCTCATTCTTAATTTTTTCTACCAGGCTCCTTGAATATTCTCTATCTATAAACATATTAGCTAGTCACCCACATTCCATATTTAATACTGAATTGTCAATTATCATCCTACTGATTCTTACAAACTGTCCTTTTACTAGGGACTTTTTTTTGAAACATTGGCTGAGAGCTGTAAAAATGCAAACATGCATTTGAAAATGTATGCTTTCTCTATATGTTAGACTTAAATATACCTCCATATTTGTATATAATTACATCTAAGTAGCTAGCTGAGCTTTCTGAGATAGTTTGAGTAGATCTTAAGTAGGAGAAAGTTGAATTAATATAAATTATAAATTCTTCTAATTTGCCCTCAAATCCTTCCATATAATAAAAATGTCATCCAAATAGTAGTTATAAAGGGACCGTCATTTCTTACAAGATGAATTAAAAAGCAGATTTTGCTCCCAGGTGCACATAACAATGTCGGCATAAATGGGAACACATACTGCAATCATTGCCACACATTGAATTTGTTTATAATATCCTCCTTTGAATGACAAAAAGTTATTGCTTAACACTAATTCCATAAAACTCATTAATATTCTATACTCTTCTGGTAATACAATAGGACAACATATCAATGCTCTGAAAAACGTTCCAATCCACTTGATAAGGGGATACACCCAAACAGATTCACAATAGCTATATATATATATATATATATATATATATATATACTAAAACAGTATCATCAATATTTAAATTTGGAGTTATCTGCCTCAAAAGATCCCATGGGTCCCACAAAATATATTTAAATTCGCCCATAAAAGCTTTTAATGTTCTATAAATATAGATAGCCAATGGGTAAGTCTTAGAATTTTTAGCAGCAACTATGGGTCTCATGGGGGGATTGGAGGTGTCCTTATGTACCTTTACAATATCAAAGATGGTTGGTGCCTTTGCCTACCCAATATGTAAAAATTCATAAGTGGTACAAGGAATGAAACCGTCAAACAATAGATCATCTCGATAAATATCAATTTTATGATGAGCCAGATGAATCTCATTCAAGACACTTTAACATACTTGCTTACATCCAATAATGAATGCAACATTTTATTAGAATAATTGGATGTCTCCATCAAAATTACTCGTCCGCCTTTATCATGTCTCAAAATCTTGATGGTCACATCCAAAGTTAAACAATGCAAAATTTCTTTTTCATCAGTACTTAAGTTATTATTGTAGCAATTATGTGATAGTCCTAATGAATACATACCTTGTCTACATAAATTCTCAAATGCATTGATTAAAGGAATATTTGGAGGAATAAACATACTTTTTTTCTTAAAGTCACTAGAACCTATCACCTTGTTCCATTAAAAAAGGCAGGCAAATTTAATTTTCTATCAAATAGCTTTAACTCCAATAGAGTATCTGACAGATTAAATCTAGACATGGGCATGAATGTGAAATCCTTTTCAAAGAGATTAAAATGTGCATCTGTGACAACAACATTTGAATAAAGATTTTAAAGCCATTCCTAGAAGTCACATATGGACTACATTCAAATATGGTTCAGGATGGATAGACATCTGATTCCAGAGAAAGGGTAATTGTTGAAACACATGAGTCCAGTTTATGTCACAGGCAAGGTTTAAGTCCTTAAAATGGGTACTTCTGATGCTGTTTTGGGGATGTGCAACAAATCTATCAATGTTGGATAAGAGGATACCTTGTAGGCTAAGTGTAGACTGCCATGCAGCATCTTGTTGGAGACAGAGTAAAGGGTTAGGGCTTTGGAATGGTTGCCATAGGACCTTTTTGTTTATTCCCTGTATATTTTTGTGAGGAACCTCTGTGGTCTCTCATGCTGTTTCAGTTGCCTGGTCAGGTACATGCCAAGCGTACAACATACTCAATGATTGGTCTGATGAGAGCTGAGTACGGTGGGAGAATGACTTCTTTGGATATGGATGCCATGCCTTACTTAAAAGTTGCGCAATACGAAATGATTTTCTCACCACAGTGGACATGTGGTAGTCAAATGTCAGGTCAGTGTCAACATGTATTCCTAGATCACTAACCAATGGGTCTGCTTATAAGGGTATATTATCAATGTAGCAATTTCTAGGGGTGGCCATCTTTCCAAATAATTCTATTATGCATTTTTTCAATGAGTTTTAGCCCACAGCTCTGGCACCAGTTTCTTGAATGCATCAGGCTCTCTTGAAGATTATGTGTGTCTTTAGGGGATACAATGGCCATACCTAACTTCCAATCATTTGTAAACTTGGTCAGCCAGAGGCCCTTGATGTCTGTCTTGACTTCAGAGAAGTAGATACCAGAAAGTCCCCAGCACCGATCCCTGTGGGACTTCACTAAGTGACTGGCTTATTTTTAGAGGTGGAGCATATACTGCGGTCTGCAAAACTTGCAAGCGTATTTCCAGGTAACTTGTCCCTCCAGTATGCCTTAAAAACAAACTTTCCATACATTTCAATATTTCTTCTGAAAATTCACATTTTAAGCTTAGTTACTTTTGCAGGGTTTGTACCTTAGATGTGTGAGACCAGTCTTTGTATATCAAATGTCTAGGTCTGCTGTAATCACCAGTCCCCCTCACACACACATATATGCATATGACCATGCCACATCAACATACAGCCCTGATGGTTGACAACTATCCAGCTCTCCAAATAACTTTCCTAGAAAACATGCTGTTGTTGTGTTCCATTTCTTCAGCTTAGTCAGTAATATACAAACTGTCATGATGTGATCTGATTCTGGTATTTTCTGCATTACAAACTACGGAGCCTTTCCATCCACTCCTTTAACATACAGGATTAAAATCAGGTCATCATTCACAACTACCTTGTTAATGTGTTTGATAAATAGATTCATAAAATTCACCTCAAAAGTAAACACTAAAAGAGGGGTTGGGAGGGTGGCCTAATGGTTAAGGTGTTTGCCTTACAAACACAAGATGCAGAGTTTGAATCTCACAGGGGATAACTGACTAGGCTTAAAATGGCTCACAAGGGCAGTTAGCCTAGTACTAACCTATGAACCTATGTAGCTCTTAATGAATTTCTTGAGACCATTTCAGGGACAAATTCACAAATAGCAACAACTGAAGATATGATCATAATTATGTGTATCACATGAAGATTTAGCTGCCCCAGTTTACAAAACTTGCAAATAGATAAAAGTGCAATACTGATATATTTTACAGCTTTGAAAGTCATAACACACTAACCCCTCTCACACAGACAGCAGCAAGAAAGATATTTTTTTTAGCTGGGGGGGGGGGGCTGGCAGTATCAAGGGTTTTACATTTTTAAAGCTGTGCAAAACTTTCAGTACTGTTTTGTGGTGGCAGTCTTTTAAGTTCTAGGCAGAAAAAGTACAGAGGGGAACCAAAAGTTAAATAGCAAAATCTGCTTTGTCAGGAAAGTAGACAACAAGCTTATCATTTTGCTGGTTTTTGCAGCATAAATAGAACATTCCATGAAGTACAGTACTATTTCCCATTAAAGCTATTAATCTGTGTAACATAATTGCCATCTTGCATTTAACAGCTGGCCCTTCCTGTTTAAGTTCCTTTATAGCCATACAATGGTCCTTCCATTCATGCATCTGCAATGCAATACTATACAGCATAGAAATGACTGCGTCAATTGATTTATTTATGTACTTAGTTAATTTGCAATACTGACTCTGTCTCCATTCTGAAACATGGCTCAGAGTACTGTAACAGAGTTACAGAGAGCATTTCTTTGCCACACCGGAACAAAACTACAGCAATAAGAACTTTAAAGTCTTGCAATCTTGTTCATAGACTCAGTTGATCAGGAGATCATTTTAGTCTGTTAGAATGCTGTAAAAATGCATAAAAGTAAAGGGAAAATTTAAACTGGTTTACCCAGCATAGTTTACTGCAGACTCTAAGGAGATTGATCATATATTTAATGAAACAAAAAACACATAGTTCTGTTTTTGGTGTGTCACCAATTTATTTCCTTTACAAAAGTAATTGTGTAGGCCTCATAATTATGATAAGCAGCTAATGGGGGCTGCTTTCCCCACCAAGTTCATCAGATATCTGGAAAATAAGGAGCTCCTTATCACAGGTGAGTGGACCAAAACTGTAGGCTCATCAGCTCTGAAAACTTAATGAAATTTAATCCATGTAACAGTGATTTTGTTAAACACACTGTTAGAGTATTAAAGCACTTTTGCAGAGTGATTTCACCTATAGAAACAAGCATCCCCAATATGCCTGCTATGTACATATTCCAATTCTGTGTACACTGTGGCTAAATAAAGGGCGAAGACTCTAAGGTGCTCCAAAATCAAACTTAGTATACAGTCCCATAATTTGTATTCAAAGTTCCCTTATTCTGAATATCATGTTCATCTTTGCATGCTGAGTTTAAACGTGTAGAGCGTATATATCATATGACCAGTCTAGATAGAAGTCACTGTGCTTTATATACATCATTTTGTTTGTAGAGTATAGAATTGACAGGTGTAGAGAGGATTACTAGTATAACAATAGTGTTCTATTGCACCAAATATTCAGACATTTGTTTCATTTGCTATCATTACTAACTAGAAGAAAATTCCTAACTCATGCATGGTATGAAACAGTGGTTTGAGTATCTTAGCTCACAACATAATGTATTGAAGCTACTTTTATAGATTTTGCTTAGATAATATTGAAGTAGTAGAGACTATGGCCTGGGTTATATAGTTAGCTTTCATTTTCTTTCTCACCTTTATAGGCGATGCCTCCTCCTTGACCGTAATAGCAGGATACACATAATTTTCTTTTTTTCATGTGTTAATATCAACAGGAAATTTTGAGAATACAGTAAATGACTTGACATTTATTTTGTAGGGGGATAATGTGGAAGTTTTCTATCCATAATCCAAGGTGCTTGAAAGAGTTTATATTCTCTAATGGGGTATTAAGATGATCTATGATTATCAGGGAATTATGGGTTTTACAGAGTGTTTGCGTGGTCCCAAATAACATAGTTTTTGTTTTGCTGGACTTAAGTACAAGGTATTTTTTATTGTGCCATTGGAGAAAGAAGATATTGTATTTTTGCAGGTGCAGTTGAAATGAAAGCAGTGAAAGATGACTGTGGCAGATGACCACATTGTCAGCACAGAGTAAAAGAAGTAGATGAGCCAGATCAAGTAGGAACACTTTGGGACTATGTGTTTTTTAAAAAGGATTTGTAGCTGTGTAAAATGTTTCTTGGTAGTATCTGGGTCATTGAGTTTTCAAGTGTGCACCACTTCATGTCTTTGTTTTAAGAGAGCGTTAAGGTCATAAGTTAACCACAAGTTTGCGCTGAGATTGTTCAGTGTAGGGACTACTGGTAAGCAGGACACTTTAAGTTATAATAATAAGTTGTTTAGAAGCATAGCTGCTTTGTTGGCATCTGAAATATTTAGGAGTCCAGTCAAGGTTAGAGAGGCTGGACATTAGTTTGTTGATGTTGGCTAATGTTTTGTGTCTGAAAGAAATTAATTTTGGGCAGCGTTTGATAGCAGGGAATTGCATAGCAAATTTGTTGGGACAGTGATCACTAAAAGATGTTAAGTGGGCTGAGAAGTGAGAAACCATGCTGGAACTGTTAGTGATGATTAAATCAAGTAGAGTGGTGCCATGAAGATTTAAGGTTAGGGTGGGTGAAATGATGCATTAGCTGGTTAAGATTTAAATCAGCAAGATATTCTAAGATATCCTGCGTGATGGGAGAAAGAATGTTGATGTTAAAGTCTCTCAAAATGATTAGACTTTGGCTTTTGTTTCAGAAGAATATTGTCTCATTTAAGTGTGTCATGAATTTCTCCACAGAGGAGGGAGAAGGTCATTAAGCTACGGTCAGAGTAGAGTTCTATGAAGATGGTATTTAAGTAATTAGTCAGTTAGGAAGTGAGTTTGATGTGAACAATTACTGATGTAGTAATTCAAAGATTCAAAAGATTCAAAGAAACATTATTGTCATTTAGGACCACACAAGTGCAGCCTAAACAAAATTACAAATGTCACCTCACAAGAGAAATGCAGTGCAAATAACGTAGATACAGTGGTGTCAAAGAATATCATAAGAAAGAAAATAACACATATGGCATGCAAGAGGTAGTTCACAGTACATAAACACATTCCATACCCATTATCCAGTGATAAATAATAAATAAATATCCACCACCAAACCCCTACACTGTTAAGCTAGAGAACAAATAGAGACTAGTGAATAGCAACTGTTTAGTTACCATATTGCACTTGTTAAGCTTAGATGTGATTCAGTATATCATCATATTGCATAACAGTAATACTGATGGCAATTGCTCAGAGCAGCAGGATTAAATGAAAAAAAGAGGCTTTGATGTATCAGGTATTATGATCGGTGTGCATAATAATAAGTCTCACAGCTGTAGGATGCAAACTGTTCCTGAATCTGGTAGCCCTACAGCAGAAACTGAGGTACCTCCTTCCAGACACCAGTTGTGAGAATCGGTTGTGGGCCAGATGGGTCGAATCAGCAAGTATTTTATATGCTCTCTTTTTTGCTCTTGTAAAGAAACATTCCTGAATAGAAGAGAGGTCTGTGCCTAAGATTTTCTCAGCCAACCTAACCACCCTCTGTAGTTTCTTCTTTTCAGCAGCTGTGCAGTTGCCGAACCATGCTATGAAGTTGCTAGTGAGGATGCTCTCAGTAGCTCCCCTGTAAAATGTTGTAAGAGCAGATAGTGGGAGCCTGGCCTTTTCCTGAGCTTTCTCAGGAGGTGAAGCCTCTGTTAAGCCTTCTTGACTATATGGTTGGTGTTAGCTGTCCAGGAGAGGTCACTGGAGATGGCCCAGGAACTTGGTTGTTTTGACTTTCTCTACTACCTCCCCTTTGATAGTGAGTGGTTAGTGAACATCTGCCATTCTCCTGAATTCCATAATAATGTCTTTGGTCTTATTAACGTTCATGTTCAGATTGTTCTTGTCACACCAGACAATCGAAGTGTTCACCTCCTCCCTGTAGTTATGTTCATTCCCACCACTAATGAGACCCACGACTGTGGAATCATCAGCGAATTTTATAATATGGTTTGACTTATGTTTTGCAGTACAATCATGGGTGAGGATGGTGAAGAACAAGGGGCTGAGCACACAACCTTGGGGAAAACCAGTATTCAGGATTATGTGTTGAGAGGTGTTTCCAGCACATGTCCACTGGGGTCTACCAATCAGAAAGTCAAGAGTCCAGTTATATAGGTGCTTGTTTATCCTGAATTTCATGAGCTTATCCACCAGTTGCATTGGTATCACAATCCTGAATGTAGAACTGAAGTCATTGTACAGCGTCCTTACAATTACAATCCTTACAGATGGACTTTCAGGTGGGATTTAATTATAATCCTTACAATTGTACTTTCAGGTGGGATTTGTATGGTCAGACAGTGCCCCCACCCCCATTTCTACTTTATGTTTGGTTTCAAAAAAAGGAAAGAAAAGGAGAATACTGTCTCCTATACAACCTATCATATCCCGAAAGACAGCCATGAATGAGGGCATACAAAAGAAAGACACAAGAGTTTATTAATCACCTCTTGATGATACAATAGCTATCGCAAACGAAATGATAAGATCCCTGGATTTGAAAGGTAGACATACAATATGCATTTTGCCTGCTACCAATCTGTCATCAGGATTAGGAATTAGAATGGAATTCAGTGGAATGTATTATTTCAACACATCCATGCCAGTGGAGTGTTCCTTTGCCTGCTCAGTTTTGAATAGTTCAACATGGTCCTTATGGTGCTGGAAATAACGAGACTAATCTCATCTTTGACTTTGATATCTTAAAGTCTTCTTAATTATTGGAGATGGCAAGAATGGAACAAGAGCAAGCCTTTGGCTTTTTAACGATGTAGGCAATTCACTAAGAGTCCCATTAGCTCATGGAAAAAAAAAAAAAACAGGCTATGTCAAAGTTTTAACATTTTAGGAATAGAAATGGACATGGTCCAAGGTTGGTCCACCTACCAGAAGAAAATGTTGAAAACATTTCTACTGCTGTAAATCATTTTCTCTTGGCAGAGTGGGTAACAGTAAGATAGGTTCTGGAACTGTTATCACTACATAACTTCACACACAGAGCTACAGTATCTGAGGGACCTTCAATGGGTCATTAGTAGACCATTATGAGCAGGTCACAAGAAACATCACAGGGTTAGAATAAATATAAATACAAGAGTCAAAAATGATCTTAGATTATTATTTTCAGTGGTTTATCCTTCAGACAGGAAACTGGGTGACAAATGAAACACTCTAATTGTTCACAGATGCTTTGGGTAAATTTGATATGGAGATTATTTCAGTGGACACTTGTTTTCCATTCCTAGGCCCAAATCTTGGTCTAATCAAAGAAAATGGGACATTACATTTTAGAGATATTTCTCATCAGGCAGCAGAACCTAAGAACAAGTGTTTCATTTTTTCAGATTGGACATTAAGGCAGTAGTTCAGCCTTCAACAAGGAAGAACTGCAGACATTTTTTGGTTAATTTGGTGCCAAGATTGCTGGTTCTTATCACTTTGAGGATCAGTATGTCTTTTACATCAAAATACATTGCTGTATCAAGGAACATTATAGCTGATCTCCTTTCCTGGTTACACATTCAGAAATTCAGAATGATGGATCCACAAGCAGACATGCTCCCCATTCTGAGTCCACAATAAGTTTGGATGATTGGAAAAGAATGACAGCTACTTGGTTTAAGAAATTTTGGTCCATCAATTCAAAGAAGCCATACACATCTTCAATCAAAAACGTCATTCACTTTTTCCACAGACAGGAAAATGTTGAATGTCGATGTTCATTCCTCATTGTACTATATTATCCTTACCATTGCAGTTAAACAGGCCCCTTTCCAGAGTCTGTTAAGTCACTCTATCAGCTTTAAGATATTTTCTACAATATTTTATATTCTCAATATGATAAAACACACAATAAATAGTAGTTAGAGTCTTTAAAGGATTTAGTTTAGAAAATAGCCCCAACTCTGACAAAAGACATCCCATAGGTTTACCTTTATTGAAGTCAGTTTTGTAAGGTCTGCATGCCTTAGCTGAGTCTTATTAAAATTTTGTCCTTTTCGTCACATTATTTACATGGTTGTATTTTGGTGACTTAGATTTGGTGAATTGACTTCATCCCTTAAGTGGTGTGAAGCATTCTTTTCCCCAAGATACAATTTAATATGGATATCCACCTCTAAAACAGGCCAAAAAGGGATTGGTCACCACCACTCATCACCTGCCTTGAGTCTTGGGGTAAAACATTAAAGAAACTAACTCCAGGTTCATATTACAGCAAATGAGCGTTTTTTTTTTTTTTTTTACAGTGGAGGTTACAAGGTTAACAATTCTCACTTAGATAAATATCTCTGACAGGCTTTAACTCACCAGGGTAGTTATTCTGACCCATACTCATCCCATTATTTTAGAACTGGTCAAGCTTTGGTATTTCTTCTGATTCATAGATGCACAGCACCTCCCCTTCTTGCCCCAGCCATTCAGGTCCCATTTATGTGCACTGCCCCAACCCTCCTTCAACATATTTTCTTTTTTTAAACTGTAGCATACAGTTGTTACAGTTTATACACCTGCATGCATGCAGCTCTACATCGCTTATGTGTTAGTCTGAAAAATAACAACAAAAAATAAAATTCTTTTTCAACAGTAGCAAACAGTTGCTACAATTTATACACTGCCTGCACTGAGCACTACAGCACTAATTTTTTTAGTTTAAAAATGTTTTTCTTCTTTTCAAACTATAGCAAACTGCTTATAACAAATGTAACAAACAGTTTCTACAGTGATAAATATAAATAAATATATATATGGGTCTACTTCATATGATAGAAAGTTCATTTGATAGAAATTCATTTGACCATACCATAATACCAAAAGTTCAAAACACTGAAAACCCATTTGACTGAAACTCATAACTCTGAAACATTACTGTAAAAGGGATATGCCCTTTTCCCTACTGTAGTGTGATCCTGGAGTTAGTATATATAGTTGGGGGGTGTGGGGGGCACAGCCCCCCTCATTCAGGGGTGTGGGTGGTGTAGCCCCACACATAGTTTACGTAAATATTGTTTTCTGCAAAGAGTTATTCATTGCAGTTATAAGTATCCATGTGTATGGCTTAAAATGTCTGAAGTATGTGGGAGGCTGCACTCCCCACCCCCCTGTGTATACTAACTCCAGGATTGCATTACAGTGAGGAAAAGAGCATAATTCTTTTAATTTCATGTTTCAGTGTTATGAGTTTCAGTGAAATGGGTTTTCATTGTTTTGAACTTTTAGTGTAATGGTCTTGGTCAACTGAATTTCTATCAAATGAACTTTCTATCATATGAAGTAGACCCATATATATATATATATATATATGTATATATATATATATATATATATATATGTATATATATATATATATATATATATATATATATATATATATATATATATATATATATGTATATATATATATATATATATATACACACACACACACACACACACACACACACACACACACACACACACACGTGTGCACACGCACACACACACACATATATATATATATATATATATATATATATCTATATATATATATATATATATAGATAGGGGTCTATTTGATATAATCATACATCCACTTACTCAAAACACAATGTCAGGACTACATTGCCAAAACCTCTATTCAACAAACACTTGGATGACCAAATAGAAACTCTGGGAAGCAAGCCACTTGCTCAGCTACACAAAAAACAAAAACTAATGCAAATCAAACCCACCCCTCCTAGCTAAATATACCAACTTCAAGATTGCACTACAGTGGGGAAGGGGGTAAAGTTCACCATAGTGGCCAAATAGTTAGTTTTCCAGAGTTTCTGTCCAGTGATCCGAGCGTTCATTGAATAGAGGTTTTTGGCAATATCATCTCAATGTTTAGTGTTTTGGGTAAGTGGGTTTTCAATTATATCAAGTAGACTCACAGATAAATAGATATAATAAAATTAGATGAAAAATCCTGGTGGGTATCTCTTTATGGTATCAATCCCACTTTGGTTTCACTTTCTCCACTCTTCCCTTGTTTGAATAGGATAATCCAAGAATTTAGTTGTCATGGTACTGCAGTTGCATTGGCAGGATTTTATTGGTCAAGTGTTTTAATGAAATGCAAATAAAGGCATATCATGAGGGCCTATAATTGGTTGTACCTACAGAACTGTTATTGTGTTTATTTAGGAACAGGGCAAGAGACAATGAAATTCTTGAATACAAGACAGCATGTCTTGCTCTATTCCCAGGGTTTAGTGAGCTTGAACTATACAGTTAATAGCAATTTTTTCCTCCAAGTAACGGTCACTTTGACAAATGTTGCAACCCTCCCTCTTTCTCCATTATCTAAAAGGGGGTGGATCATTGCGGCCTCAGCCCACTTTGGTTTCAGTTTCTGCTCTTTTTCCCTTGTCTTGAATAGGATAATCAAAGAGTTTAATTGGCAATGGCACTGCAGTTGCAGTGACAGGATTTTATGGGATAAGTGTTTTAGTCATATGCAGATAAAGGCCATCAAGAAGGTTTATGTGACTCCACCCAAAACACAGGCCTGCGGTTGAAGTTGTGTTATTAAAATCTAAGGTGGAAGTTTTGGTGTTTACAGCATTAATATTTGGATTCAATTGCAGAGAAATGCCAAGTGTGTGTTTTGGTTATCGATAAACAATTGGTTGCACTTGCACCTGCAAACATATTTTTCTGTTTATTTGGGAAATGAGGCAAGAGACGATGCATTATACAGGGGTTATTAGCACTGCAGATTTGATGTGGATTAGTGAAACTCAGGTACAAAAGCTGTATTTAGTTATAGACTCTAACTTGAGCTGTATTACCTAATTTCTTGTATTATTTGCTATCCTTTGTTATTGGGATTTAAAATAGTTTGATGAATTCATACTGTTTATTTCCCTGGTATTTGCTTTATTGTTGCATTGATGTTTTATTTGTTTATTCCTTGTATTTATTCTGATGTGCTAGATATTTTTATATTTTTTCTTGTTTATATTTAACATGTGTTTCTAAAATGCCTGGTAGTAACACTTAAATAAAATTTAAGTGGATTTTTTTTCCCACTATGGTGCAGTCTTTTAAGGAAATATTTAAAAAATGGGCAGTGTGGTTGAGTCAGTATTTTTTGGCTCCACGCATGCCTAGGGCTGGGGCAAAGAGCACAGTTCACCAGAAAATATAAGGTAAAATATAATCTCTATTCCCTGAACTTTGCCAGCAGATTGCAAATTTACAACTGTATCTTCTTTGGGTCCTGCCCATTGATCTTCCAGGCTGGATAGTTACAATAATTAAGAGTAG
>NC_056749.1:445610103-445845103 GCF_019279795.1 Protopterus annectens | reverse complement strand
ATATCTAAGTACATTTTTGATATACTTCCCTGGTATATTTGAATAGTACAAAACAATAGTAAAAAGGAATGAACTTAAATCAACTAGCTTTGCATTTCTTAAAGGATGGCTTTGCTTATATTTTTCTTAAACTTCATAAGACTTTATACTTACCTACATGTTCATAATTTTGTTTTACTGGATTATATTTTCCTAAATGCCCATGACGTGTAATTGATTATATCTTCCTTACCCTTTATAAGACCTAATTTAGAAGTGAATATCTGATTTGCTGATATCAACAGTCTTATCAAGTATACTTATGTGCTTATGGGAGGAGGAACTTATAACAAACTATGAAACTAGCATTCATTAGAGTGCAAACATTAACCTTCAGTTCTACAGTCTATGCAATTGGCACTGCCACTGGACAAACAAGGCATTGACGGACAGCTGTGTAGCTGGTTTCCCCCAAGGACAGTTTTGCCCTTAAATTAGATAACCACCATTATATAGTGTACCTGTCTCAATTTAAAAAAAATCTGATATTTAGTGTGTGTAATGGTAGGTGGACATGATGACTGCAAAAGAAGAGAAACAACACCGATAACAAGCTTAAGTAACTAAAAAGCAGTTCAGGTCAAACTAGGTTTACAATAACAAGTCATTTAGTGTAACAATTACTAGAACATGTCAAATGAATGATACTGCAACTTTTAAAAGAAAAAAAGGAATACACAAGCTTCATGTTCCTCTAGTGCATCCTGTGGTTTTTTTTTTCTCTGTATATAAGTTTCCTTTTCTAAATATTTCCGATGAGGTTATATCTACCCAAAATTAGATGTACATTATTGTTTATGCTTATGTACAAATACATTTCCAATGTTGTGCTGCCTTTTTCAACTTATGTTTATTACAATCAGCAATATACATACAATGCATTTTATACATTATACAGCTCAACATTTATGTTACGTTATCATGGAAAACTTATACCTATAACCTTAATTAATATTTCTTAAATGCTCCACTTTACCATCCAAAATTATGTTTTGAATTACAAAACAAGTATCATAATTTTGAAAGCCATTGTGTCTAATACAAGGAAAACCCACAATTCTATGAACGCAGGCCACACATAAAGTACCTTCTAGTAAATATGATTATTTTAGCATTAATCTAATTTATCAGTGATTTCATTGCCAATCAGGTTAGCAGTAGAGCTGTACCATTTAAAGAGATCAAAGAATTTTTTAAATACTATTCCAACACCCTGTTCATAAACAGTACTTGCTATCCTTACAGGGAATTTGTATAATGATAACCGACTGGAATTTTGACAAGAAAGGCAATCATACATTTGTTATCCTGCACATTCTGGTTCTTTTGGTAAACTACCACAGACACATTATTTTAACAAGTGCTGGGGATTGAGCTGTGGATTGTACAGCACTTATTTCCTCTTGGAGCATGTGTAACATGTGTAAAGGAGAATGAATATATATATATATATATATATATATATATATATATATATATATATATATATATATATATATTACTATGTAATTCCTTTCCTTGTACAAGATCTGTTCCTGTAAGCTTTTATACCATAATTATATGATGACATATCTGTCTAAATGATACAGGTTCCTATTCTTTCTATAACCTAAAGTAATTTTTTAACCTTTAAGTCGTTATACCACTACTAATTTTTGTTGGATTCATAGTATGTTATGGATATGTATGCAGATGGTCCCCCTTTTGTCCAGGTTATTATTTATTCACCTGATGGTTCCTCCTCTTCACTCTGATAAAGTACTCTATCAAAAGTATTATCTTCTTGCCAAAATTACCTCAACACATTCTTAAAGGGGGGAAGTATTTCCCTGCTATCAAATCTTACATTCTACTGTGAACTACAGAATAAACTAACTTTCTAAACACAACTTCTAGTAAAGTAATGAGATACTGTCTCACTCAATGACTGCAGACTACACCAACTGTTTATTTTTATTTTAATTTTAGTAATGATCTTACTTTTTCATATATACTATGCCTTTATAAATGGGATCACACTGTCTGAATGAAGTAGTTCCTAAATCTCCCTGTCATGGGTTTATGGTTTATGGGTTTATGGGTTAGTACTAGGCTAACTGCCCTTGCGAGCCATTTTAAGCCTAGCCAATTATCCCCTGTGAGATTCAAACCCTGTACCGTGTGTTTGTAAGGCAAACACCTTAACCATTAGGCCACCCTCCCATTATCAATTAAATCATGGTATTTAATTAATTCAGAAGTGGCAGAATAACACAAGACTGACTCAACTATGTTTTTAAACACCTTTATTAAATTATTACGTAAGACACAGGTAAACATACATCAACAGAAAAGAAAACAAACAATTTTAACATTTTCCATTTAAATACAATATATATCACATATATTTTCTTTACTACTATTATCAGCCCAATGGTAGAAAATATTGCTGAATTCCTCCCTTCCCTTAAACCTCACTTCTCCTGAACATTAATATGTATATATCGTTCCCACAATTTTCATTTACTTCTATGAAATTTACTCCTTCCCTTTTCCAAGATCTCTCTTCCAGTTCTTTTATCTCTTTTATAATATTCAATACCTCAAATGCAGTTGGTGTAGACTTTGATTTCTGTTTTCTAGTAATTATTTTTTTTAGTAGCCAACAAAATTACTATTAATATCTTACTATGTTTAGGCAATTCAGATCCTGTATCTCGGCTCAAAAGAACAATTTCTTTACTTACAGCCATTTGCTCACCCAATATTTCTGATACTGTAATATGTAGGGAGATTTACCACCCCATTGCACTCCCAAAATACATGTTCCCAGTTATCTCTTTCTTCTCCATCACAATTCCAACATTTGGTATCTGAAATTCTTTGAAATCTGCTTGGGGTATGAAAATTCCTATGCAAACACTTTGAATCCAAGATGCTACACCTTCTGAACTTGGTTGCAAATTTGGGACCCATACAAATGGCTTCCTATTGTTCTCTTTTAAATTGCTTTTCTTGTCTCTCTCTTTCCAGTCTTTTCTAACCTCTTCTGATTGATTCTGATAGTTATCATGCAATATTTTATATGCCCTACTAATTATCACTTTTTTAACAGCTGCTTCTGTTCTATATGCATCTAGAATCTCAGCCAGAGCAGGTCTTTCACTAAAAATCACTTATCCCTTTCTCTATGCCTCATTCTGAGATCAAACCCTGGTAGAGAAGGCAGTCTGTAGCCTGCAATCCAAATATCTTCTTGGTCTCATCCCACTCTATTACCTTTCCTGCTAGAAGTATTTGCTACCAATAGTGTGATTCCTTTTTTAGGTTTCTCCAATAAATTACAGCCTCCTCTTCCCGGTTTTCTGTAACCCTACTTGCAGTCATCCCTATTGGAAAAATCTACTTTCTCCATTCTCATATTGGCCTAGTTCTTAGAATACCTTTTTCTACTTTATGAATATGATATTCTGTATTGTTATTATTCTCCTTAAAGATCTGCATCCAAAATCCCATTCTCTCTCTGTATTTCTTGAACTTCCTCCTTGCTTCAGAGCTATCCCTTTCCACTTTGAATTATAACCTAACCTTCTTTTTGTGTTATTTATATCAGCCTTAACTGTGTGGCTGTAGAATATCCCTTCAAATCAGGTAAACCTAAACCACCTTGTTCTATTGGAAGGATCAGCTTATCCCATGTAATACCTGCCATCTTTCCCTCCCAGAAAAAGTCCTTCAGTTCTTTATTAATTATTGTCCACAACTTCTTCTCAGGTAGATAAAAGTATGCCTGATCTGTATACAAGAGTAAAAGGACTAAAAACAGTTTTACTGCTTGTATCTCACTATCCATATCCATAAATAAGTTTCCAGTTTCTCAGTTTTTGTATTCTCTTTTGTTTAGTCTCTTCCCACATATTATTAACTGCCATAACAGAACCCATACTCCTAAATACTCCATCTTATTATGGCCCCCATCTATATGGATATTGCTGAACCAGCTCATGTGTGGATGCATGATTTATGGCTAGAGCGTTTGTTTTATCTTCATAATTTTATATCCCAGAAGACTTGAAACTGTCTCAAAATGTTCCTGAAACACTGAGGTGTCCTTTTATGGATGTATCAGGTATAAAATAATATCATCTGCAAATAAAGCCAACTTTTCTTGATTACCATACCAATTACATCCTTGCATTTCTGAGTCCTGTATTTTCTTTGCCAGTGCCTCTAAATATGAAACAAATAACAAAGGAGAAAGAGGACACCCCAGCCTGTTTATTCTGTTCAAACACAGCTTATCCGAGAGGACCCTCCCACTTTAATTCTTGCCTCCTATACGTCATATATCCTTCTAATTAACCTTGCTATTGTATCAGGGAATGCAAATGCCTCAAATTTCCTACTCATAACATCCCAACATACTTTGTCAAATACTTTCTCTAAATCAAGACCCACCAACAACAGAGATATTTTCCTGCTTTCTGCTTTCTTCTGCATCATCATTGTTTTATTCATTTTGTCAAATGTCTGCCTCTTCTTCACAAAACCACACTGATCCATACCTACCAATTTTGGCAATACTTTTGCCATTCATTTAGCTAGCATAGACATAAACACTTTATGATTATGGTGCAAAATTGAAATGGGTCTATATGAAGCCACGTCCTCTCCTTTTAAAATACTATTAAACAAAATCTTCCACATCTTTTATCACTTTTTCCTTTCAAATTTCCAAACATCCACAGGAATACCATCTCTTCCTGGAGACTTTCCTGAAGACTGATTATACCTCACTGTTTTTATTTCATCACCACCTATCTTAACTGTTAGTTGTTAAGCCACATCTGCCTCTAACCTTGGCATAATTAAGTTTTCCATAAATATTTCCATTTGTACTTTTTCTTGATTTCTGCATTTCTCTACTTTATACAAATGTTCTTAAAATTTCCAGAATTTCTCTAAAATCTCTACAGATTACTTTTCTTGTACATTTCAAATGTTTGGTGACAAACCTTTCAATGTTCTGTTGCCCAGGTCATTATGCTAAAACTTTTTGAGTGCTGGAGTTATCAACAAATAGTGTCTTAACTGCAGTCTTTCTAAAGTGATGCACGTTTATTCAGATACTCCCTCATTCTTCTCATTAGCACTATGCTTTTGCTCCTCCCCTTGTTCTGTGACATTCCCCTTATTCTCCAATACTTAACTTTGTCAGCCTAAGAAATTTCCATTGCTTCTTAACCATGTCTCTTTCTCTTTTATTTTGACCCTATTTTCAAGCTCCACTTTCATTTTAACCCAGTCACTAGCTATAACGACTGATGATATTTCTATCTACCCTAATAACTCTCAAATAATTTCCACCACCCATTCCTTAAATTCCTCTGTTTTTAACAAGTAGGTGGGAAAGCACCGATGTCTTATTTTTACTTCATTGCTCTACATTTTTATCTTAGCATGATCGGAAATAGTTATCGGATGTCAAAACTTTCAATCAAGTCGACATGTTCCTATGAAATATGATTTTTATCTAATCTAGTCCAGTTATTCTACCTTAGGGAATACTATATAAGCTCTGTCCAAGTTCCTAGGACTGAATTCACATCTTCTAAACCATAGATTTTCATAAATTTCTTCAGAGATTTATCCTTTTTTGTTATATTGCACCTTCTAGGTTCCCCTGATACATCTTCACGATTGAAAATTTAATTCCAGCCCCATCCTATAAGTAATATTCCCTGCTGAAAGCTATTTATTTCTCCCAAACTTTTCTTAAGCTCCATAATAGCAGTTTTTGGTGGAATATAAGTACATGCTGTTGTAACCCTCCTCCCAGTTCTGTGTACCTGCATATATACAAGGCACTGTTAACCAGCACTACACAATGAGAAGTCTTGTACAAATGCGCCACATTAATAGAGGCAGAGAAAACTGACTAAACAAAGTAAATCACTCTCTGACAATCAACCAGACCTCACTTAAAGCCTTCCTTTCTAATCCCCTGTGTGTTAAGACAGGCCAGATCACCTTCTACTGCCAGTAGAAAAGCAGTCTCAGGCCGTCCTAATGTAAAACCAGACTACAGTTAGTCAACGGGTATGGTGATCATGGACTCAGAAATTTAGAGCATCTAGGGGGCATAGCTCTAAATGGGGCCATATGTCTTAACTGAAAATGTTATCTTAAAGAGTTGTTAGCAATGTTTAGAGGAAAATGCAGTATATTATTTCATTTGCAACAAGACTGGCTTAGAGTACAATCATTTTTTACACAAAAATCTTATAGCTGGTTACAGAAATATTAGAGGTGGTACTAGGCCTTATAACAGCAAGTATTAAATTACCTTAGTGTGATACCACTAAAGCTTAAGGACCTACAATGTAGTTAACACAAAAATCCATGCCTTATATACATATCGATTGAGAAAATCATCTGGTAAGGAAAAATAGGGTGGCTACCAATATGGCTCTGGAAGAATGACTTAGAATGGAGATTTTGTTTAATAAGTCTCACATCTTCATGGGAAAAAAGAAAGAAAATAATTTCCTGTACATCCATGGAGAGAAAGAAAAAAACATTTAGACTTTGTGAGTTTCCTAAAGAAAGAGGCCATTTTTTCCATTGTAAGATGAAACCTTCCACTTAATGACAGGAAAAAAATGTCTAACCTTAATTATAACTATGACTACTTCCACTACATCATGATGCAAATTTGGATGCACACATGTGGGCACCATTCTCCTGCAGGATGTACTAGCAAAATGCCAAGTGATTAGGCTCATAAGAATTCACAATGTAACTGATCTGTATGGATTATTTGCAGCTTAGTCAATGCAATGCCCACTATAATTAGTTATATATTTTAAGAACCTGGTGGTCATGCTCAGAAATACATTGTGATTTCCCATCCATTCATCCAGGCAGTGTTTAAATAAGGTCAGGACACTTCTTTATTTAATAAAGAACAGGAGCATGCTCTGGAAGAGAAGAATACGTTGGCTATTACCCCAGTGAGGTCTTTTCATGCTGATCTGGAAATTTAGGTCTCTGGTGTGGATGTTTGCAGTGTTATATGTTTTGTGAATGCATAGAAAACAGAACAGCTCAGATGAGATCTTATAAGCTAAGCAGAGGCCAACTCCCAAGATTCCTTCAGAGACTAAAATCATGGATTGAGATTTAAGACATGCTGCACTGGGCTTAGAGCTCAAGTCATTTATTTTCTTACTGAGGAAGCACTATGGTCTTTTGAGTTGGATCATGTGTTTTGTCAAATACATATTAAAGGGGGCATTATATTTAGTTATAAGCCTAATAATCAAGGTGCAGGACAGAATTTGAACATTCATGGGTCTAGAAGATATAATCGATGACACTCAAGAAGTATAACAGCAACACAACCACAGTGAGAAGGCGAAAGAATTTTATTTACTAGAAATTAATTGCTGGGATTCCATTTTAATGTAACATATTTTTGGAACATTGCATATATATATATATATATATATATATATATCGTCATATTTTCCTTCTCACATATTCCTAGCATGCAGAATTGTGAAGTTACAAAGCAGATAATAGATCTTTAATGACAAGTTGTGTAAGTAAGATTATATTATAAAAAAGGTGATATGTAATCAGATCGGTCTGTATATCAATTCTTGCAAGGAAAAATAAGTCACTGAAATGAGAAGCAAGAAGACTGCAGACTCAGGACTAAGTCTTATGCTAAATGAAATGATGGAAAATATATTTTTTTCTTTGTTGATAACATATAGAAACCCCTAACAGGCAATTCAGAGAAATTCAGGAAAAAATATGCCAGGTGGTATGTTAGGTGTCTAGGGTAGACTGAGGCTATGGAAACAAATATAGCTACAGTGTAAGTTTTAAAAACTCAGCACTACATTAATAAATCTGCTAATTACACAAATAATTGAATTTAACTACCTAAGAAAAAAAGTCTAAACAATATTCCATCCTGCCAGTATTTGCCAAGGAAACTTTAATTTGGTCCAAAGATGAAGATGTGGGCAAAACTATATAAAGATTATGTTAGTTCAATTAAGATTGCTGGGTATTCAAAGTTGAAACACACCAGGGAAAATGTCTGCAATGTATCTGACATACCATCAGCAGCTTCAGATAAATACCTAACCTCAAAACTCAGTTTTACGGATTACTTTAAAATGACAGGAAGAGTTCAAGTTCAAGAAAGTGCACTGTTATTAAGTATGTGCAATGATAGATGAACAAGACTGGGAAAAAAAGAGTGGCATACCTCTCAAATGTACAGATTTTTGCAGAATGTCCAGATTTTTGCCTCATATTTTTGTTGTGATCCTCCTAAAATCTGTACTTTTCTGGCAAATAGCTGAGGATTGAAGTAATTAAATAATGACAAGCATTTGAGTTTAAGACTCCACATCCTTCAGAACATTCATGCTAATGCAGCAATATTTAAAATCTGTCCCTATTATAGCCCCATCATTTAGGCTTTGTCCAGATTTTTTGCTCTAAGAAGTTGAGAGGTATGAAGAGTGGATTCACATACAAAGATAGTGAAGTCAAAACAGAAATACTTTAAGTCTGTCTATCGACTAAACCAAGGAAAACAAATGACATGCAAGGATGAATATCTTACACTAAGGACTTGCTAGAATGTAAAATGCATTCCTTAGGAAAAGTCCCAAAAACTGCTTTAAGCTGAAAACATATGTCATAAACTATAAAAATGTTTCTGAGAAATTGATTGGGGTTGGCATAATGGTTAAGGTGTTTACCTTACAATCACAAGGTACAGAGTTTGATTCTCACCTTTGAGTGGAATTGGCTAAGCTTAAAATGGCCTGTAAGGGCAGCTAGCCTAGTACTTACATATGAACATCCTATGAACAATAACACACAGTGAAACAAGAAAATGTAGTAAGCAGACTTTGGTAAAAAATATTTTAAAACAATGGTCCAACTTATGAGCATATAAAGACATGTCAATCAGAACTGAAGAAGTCATGAAACAAGGAAATAGTTATGTTAAAGGACCAAGTGAATAAAATAACACATTTTCTGGGATTCAGAAAGGTTTAGAGCAAGCAGAAAGCCTTTCCAAAAGTGCCACCCCCTCCCTCTCGCAGTAACCCTTCCTATTTCATAATCAGCCCTTTAACTGAAGTTTCCTTCTAACGAAAGTACCAGTGTAGAGAGCAGTCCCATTGGTCAAGCCGCATTGTAATGAGGAATTCCAGGGCAGTAGGTAATGCTAATCAGTCATGTGTTTTCCCATGGAAATGTATGCACCTTTCAATTCAAGGAATTACTTACCTGCATAAATTACCAAGGGTGGAAGAAAGGTTTGATGCTGTGCATAGATGGCAGGCACCCACTGACTTCAATGCTAGTAGTTGTGGTGTAGGTAAGTTTGGCAAACCTCAGTGTAAATGGGGGTTGCAGTGTGTTTTGATTTATGAATGGATGTGTGTGTGTGAATGTCTGAATGCATTTTTATAGTTTGGGGGATTGTCTGTGCCAACACAATATATGGGCCACAAGTGTAACCCTGGTGATCTTGCACATCTGCCAGTGCTAGTGGTAAAAAGTAAGATTTTGGGACATGCTGATAATAAGGTCTTTCATGTTGCAGCCATAGCTGTCTGTGAATCACATTTCAAACCAATTGCATAAATTGGCCTAACTGAGGGAAGGGAATTAATGTGACATGTGGGATTCTTTCTCATTCTGAGGGACTGTTTTCATAAAAATGGTAGCACAGGAGTTTCATACTATTAATATGGTTATTATCCATAAGACAATGCTCTCTTTTCCTGAGACACATATATAACTAATACTAAATGTTTGATATTGCAGTTAATAAAAAAACAGCACATAATCTCTAATGGTGGCTTATTTTCAAATCTGTTAATACAAACATTAATGAGCAGTTCCATTTTTAATTCTCACAAGATTCTAATAGATTAACAATAACAATGTTTCCAGATAGAAGCCTAGGTGAGTCAAGGAGAAGACCTTTGCAGTTGAAAGACTGTATCTGTTACCAAATGACATTCCTGAAAAAATGTTTAATGCCATGCATTTTTCAAAAAGATATATGATTTATAACATGCATATGGCCTGTTTAGATAATATCTCCAAAATACATTGAGTAGATTGTAGTTTTCAAGTGATTTTACAAAAGGTAAATGTGACTACTTAAACGTTATTGTTGATATAAAGTATAACAGCTCGCACCAAAGGCACAACTTCTGAAATATTAAAAGGGGAAGGAAACCCTGTTTACCTTTTTAAAAATGAAATACTATTATATGTAATGTCTTCATACCCCCATATAACCCACAAGCCTTTCCATGAATGATATCATACAACCGGAGTGCTGTTATCTTATGAAGTCACATGACTAGGTTTACTGTCAGATGCTCGCCCCTGACAACGTTGAATCTGAAGATAGCAAAACTAGAAGATCACAAACTGGGAATTTCAAGAACTACAAGGGCAAAGTATGCGAACATCAAATCTCCTAATCTATGCAGACACAAGATCAAGTACTAACATGAGTCCTGAAGGAGGACAAGTCTCAGTGTTTGCTGTTGTGGTCCTTGGTGTTCCTGGCTTGTGACCTTCTGGTTGCATTATTTTCACTAGAACCATTCCTAGGTCACTGTAAACAAATAAAATAACAGATACAAGTTGCTCGGGAAGGGAATAAGAAAAAAAGTGTTTATATTATAAACCCAAAAGCTCTAAACAGCAAACGCATTTACATCAACACATAAAGAGTGATGTACAATAACAGCAAAACACGCATTCAGTGAAATTCAAAACACCGAACATATTTGTTTAACCTACAGCGCCATGCAGGAATAGTGAAATTAACTAAATAAAAGTAAATTAAAACAATTTTGCAGGGGGACAAGCCCCCCCTGCACACCCCCATACCCCTGCTACTTAAATATAGCAACTCCAAGATTGCACTACAGTGGGTAAAAGGATATATTTCCTTATACCCAGGATCGTGCTGCTGGCTTAAAAAATACGTTTGGTGTTTTCACTTTCACTGAATATATGTTTCTCTGTTATTGTATATCACTGTTTATGTGTCGATGTACATGTGTCACTATTTAGAGCTTTTGGTTATGTAATACAGACTCAAAAAATACACATAATAGTTCTGAGAAGAGTTAACATCTTAAATACTTTATTCTGAAAAGTCAGAAATGTGAATATCACAAGTCAAGCAGCAGGAGTCAGAATCTGGAAGTTGAACTGTTTTTTAAGCTTTTTATTATATTCAACAAAGCTCGGAAAAGTATGACTCTCACTGGTACAACATATACATAGGTCTCTTACTTAATGGATGTTTGTAGTACACTTGATTTCAAAGGAGAGTTCTTATCCCATTATGTTTTATCTAATTCTATTTAAAGTATTAGTTAGACACAGAGTAACTTCCAGTTAGCAGCTGTTCATACTTTTACTTATTTATTGATTGATTGACTGCTTTTGTTAACTAGGGAAGTCTGACTGGGTAAATAATTTATTTTCAGTGAAGGTCCTAGGAGAATAGTTCTACCAAAAAAAATAAAATAAAATAACATGGAAAGTAATATGTGCATGCCCAGAGTAAAAACATTTATACATAAGTAAATAAACTAATGAAATGCTTTGCAAAAACATTAGAAATAACTAATTTAAGATACTAGTACACAAAATAAATCAAATTCATGGTAACTGTATAAAACAATGGAAGGAAACTGAAGCATTAAGTAGTATTAAATAATATGTGCAAAACAGTAGTTTTACAACTTTTTTGTGAAGGAGTAGACTGAAGAGGTGAAGGTAGGGATGAGAAATAATAATTTGGAAAATTATAAATAAGAGTAACAGAGAGAATGAGAATGTTTTACTGTAAAGACCGGAGGCAATTAGCAGTATAATCCTGCAAAATCATCTACCAGGAAGGTGTAAAACCAACTAGTTTTGTAGTACAAGGCATGTGAAACTTTTAAGTTAAGTAATCCCCCTCACTGTGAGAGGCAGATTATTCCATGTTCCTCCATGCTTCTCTGCCTTGCACCTACTGAGTGCTGGAATAGGTTCCTTCTCGCCTCCCTTAATCTCAAACTGGATTAAAGACAGAAAACAAGTTATAATGAAAATAAGATGATCTAATAATGGTGAAATGACGTGACAATGATAAAAAAACAAAAGAATAATTCAGCTGAAATGTCTAAATACACATCAGTAGGTTGTCTACTCGTATACTTAGAATCTTAATAAAATCCCTGAGAAATCAGCAACGTAGGTTTGCTAGCAGGAAACTATTTGCCTGAAAATAGCTGAGCAGAATAATACATTTCCCTGACAGTACAGTTAATAGTTGTAATAAAAACATCACATGAAAATGTAGTCCTGCAAGTGTCAGTCACATCCCAAGGAGGTTGCATCGATGTACAAAGCACTGTATGCAGCAATGCATGAATAATTGTATGTAATGTTCAGCTTTGAAAAACAAGATTATAATTCATGTAACGTGGAAAAGCTGCTAATGATAACTGAAGCTATTTCTGATTTAGAAAACATTTTCCTAGAAATTTCATTACTTTTTTCTGCAGTTGGCACAGTGCTTCTCAAAGTAATACATTAGGGAGAATTCCTACACTAAGGAACTATTACCTTTTGAGTTGTTTAACTCCCACATCATGCTATCTGTTCAATGTTGCAACTGTTTCTTACAACATCCCAGTTGCTATGGCAATGACTTATAACAGAAGAAAAAAATACCATAATAGTTAGGGTACATGCAATAAGAATGACAGAACACTAAAGGAAATGGATGTTTTTCATACTTATGTCCTTGGCAATAATGTACAGTAAGATTATAAAGCTCATGAGAAAAATATAAGCCTCTCTGTGCATCAATTCACAGTTAGCAAAGTTATCTAGGTTGCACCATTGCATATTTAATCTTGCTCAGATGCTATATCACATTAGACGTACCACCTGACAGCATGCCCATGAATGCATTAAATATTTATTCTGCATTATAGTTATGATTACGATCTACGACAAAGTCATTACTTAAAATTCAAGGCTTAATACAAGAAGTACCATATATCTTTTGCAGCTTTCTGTGATCAAAATATATATTTTGAATTGGCGGGGGGGGGGGGACTAGACGGTTAATAACACCAATTATTTGTTGTTGTTGAAAAGGTTAATCAGTGCCTTTTATTGAAAAATGTAATAACTATTTAGAGTTTTTGGAACTTAAATGCCAATTTTTTATGTGCAAATGTAACTCTGGGGCTGAATGATACTATTTCAGTAAAGAGTTTATTAAAGTATAAAATTATATAATACTATTTTAATTTTATTTAATATTTTTGCAGTTGTTCAAATTCTATGAATTTCTTGATATTACTTTTTATAAGACTATTTTACTTGCATTTGTAATTTATTGTTTATTTAGGATTTTCAGCTTATTTACAATGTTTTGATTTGTTGCTTGTTAAAATGACATCATTTCCATATATTATTTAAACTGGATATAATGTAATATGTTTTATTTCTGAAGAAGTTCTACAAGTAAAAAGAACGAAAGTGCTAAAATTGTTATTGGTGTTTTGGGTGGTGTTTTACCCAGTACCCGTTTCTTTAAGTATCATGAAGGATTGAGTTTTGTTAGGTCTTTTTAGTTCCCTTGATTCTGTTTGCTGTTTTTAATAACACCACTGCATACGTCTTAACATGTACTTCATTAGTTAGATACTGTTCCTTGAGTCTCTAAAGGGCTTGGGCCAGAAATCTGCCACTGAGGTCATTATCTGATAAACCCATTGCAACAAAGCACAAAACGTAATTCATTCTCTTCAGACGATCTGCTAAACAAGCCGCTAATGCATTATCCCACCAGGATGCTTAATATCCTAGTCTTTTAAGTGTTATCCTACTGTTACAAATGATGTCACCAGTAGCTGATTTTGCAGTCTATTGCAAAAAAACCCCTTTAAAATTATATTTTACTATATCTTATGCTTTTTATTTTTATTCCTTTATGCAAACAAAGCAACAGGCGTTTAGAAAGGACATACAAATGTTCTCTTTACTCACTGTTTGCAACTATTAATGTGTCCATGCTTATTCCAGTAAGAAACATACAGCTTTCTCTCTTTTAATGTGATATATTCGGAAGTAAAATGTAACGTGCACCACAAAGTTAATTTAAATGTCCAGACTACCAAAAAAAAAAGCCAGTAGAACAGTCCTTCAGAATCCTGTTGCAAACAAAGGATGAAAATCATACAGTTCATTGAATCAAATGTAATATGTTGTGAAACATTTCATGTTCAAGAGTGAAGTCTAAAAGCTCTCCGGTAATGGTTATGTGTTCATTTTATATTACTACAACTGATGAAACTATAAAATCTTTTCCAGTAAAAGTAATTACTTACCATGACGTATGACACAAAGTTTTGTAATTCTGGTTATCATCAAAAAGGAAATAGAGTTTGTTGCTAATTTTCAGTGGGAAACTGTCAAGTGATTTAAAACCAGCTATGAGCAGGAATTTAAACATATGATTTTATCGCATTTCACTTTTTTATGCAGTGCTAATTAATGTACCCCCATCATTCAAAGCATTACTTTATAATTTGTCACGGCATTAAAATGTCATCGTATTGCTGTCATTCTACTTTGATATTTTGCTACTATGTCTCACGCTGTGATGCAATTTGAATTTAAGTTTTCATTTAGTGCTTTATTTCCACAGATTTGCAACTATAATGCATAGAGTTTAGGACTTCCTGAAGAAACACTATTTTTTAAGTCAGTATTTGATTTTTGGTAGCTGCATGCTCATTTAAGTTAACAAGTTAGCAGATATCTTCTGTTTTCTTTCTTTGATATAACTTGTACATCTTGGGGCACTCACTTGCTGGCAGACTTTATTTCATGGATCAGAAATATCCTCTACAAAATAAAAAAAAAGTTCCTCCTGTAGGTTACCATTATGAGAAAAAGATAGGATAATGAAAGTCTGCATTGAAGCTTGTAACTGGCAAAAAAGCAGGTATCATTAAAAGCTCACTGACTGTTGTAAAAAGAGCTGAACAAAAGCTACTTTTTATTTCATGGTGCTGTAGCTCTTTGTCATTTGGAACTGAACTGGGCACTAGCAGAAAAGATTAAGCAAAATATCAATGTTGTGGAGGTGAAAAGTATTATGTAGGAAGAAGTCTTAGCTGAAAACCAAAATCACAAGAGAATGGCAGATACCACTATGATGTGTTGTGGAATAATTGGCATTAAAGGGACCTCAGGGCATTAGTACTATGTAAACCATCAGTACTATTATTTAAACTATTAGGATTTCAAGAAAAGTTTTCTGCCCTCACTTGGCCACCAAATACAGCAGAGGTATCATAACACATGTGATCTAGAGCTCCTTTCTCTAAACATTGCTTACTCAATGAATAGACTATTTTATTTGTTATTAAATACAATTTTATACGTTTTAACAAATGTCAAGTCTCTGGGGCACTCACTATTTTCACACTTCTATGTTACTCTTGTAAAGAATGAATTCTCGAAGTAGAAATCAACAGAATGTCACACCATAAAATGTTTGTTTGTTTCTTCACCTTTTGCCTTAGCTATCATAACAGTCAGTGAGACTGTTATACAATAGTAGCAGCCTGTGCCTATGGCAGTTAAATTCAGGTTCCTGCACTTAATGCATCTATGTCAATTAAATTTAGGTTTCTTCATAAAAGACCAACTTTGGGCATCCCATCACATCACTTGCTATGGCAACATGTATGCTCAGGGTAGTTAAAGAAACTCAAACCTCCTCTCTATAAAGGAAAGATGACCACTGTCATCTTGACGCCATCCATGCTCATAACAACTATGAACTGTGCTTAAAGTTACACCTCTGTCATTAACAGTGCATATTAGAATGTTTTCTATGTGACATCTGGACAATGATGTCATTTCTTTTAATGTTTATCTTTCATAGCTTATATTCAGTTAAGGAATACATTATTTTTCTTGATCTGCAATATGTAGCAGTTTTATAGTTCACCCTATATAAATAAATAAGATATATTTTCTATCAGAAGATAAAAAAATAAACCGTATCTTTAACTAAAACCTCTTGGGCAGATTCCTCATGGAAATCATAGTAAATAGGAGGTGGTCATGAAAAATCACTTGAAAAGCATGAATTATTTTGTACTGCCTATGATGAATGCTAAGAAGAGTACACAAAAGTGTATTATCTTCAGAGCAATTATAATCCTTTGTATGAAATATATTGTTTTACCCCTGCAAAATACATTATTCCTCTGATTTATATAACAGATTGCTTGTTAAAAGATTTCAGATCACAAATGTATCAAATGCTTTTCACAGCAAGCTATTAAAGGGAAAATAGCTATATATGTTATCTCATATTAAATTTCAGTCTTTAATGGTTCTAGTTTTTGACCACTTGTGAACAACTAGAATTTTTATTTTCCTCTTTTCACTGCTATTTTGTTTACAACTAACCCTGCACATTATTTGTTACGTTTAAGTTTATGCATCTTTTAAATGCATGCTTGAGAAATGTGCTGCAATCTTAATTAAAAATTGTGAAAACCTTTCAAATATTAAGGATGATAATTGTAAGTCTTTCATGAGAGATGCATCTTGTGCATTTCTTTGACCGTTGGTAGAATAGATACACAATCAAATATAAAGTAAACCTAAAAAGGATAGACTAAACACAGTCATCATTATACTCCCCAAATGCTGCAGGTTTCATCATTGGTACAGTACGGTTCACTTTGCTTATCCATTAGCCTTATTATACTTGGTATGAAGAACATATTTGTAATTAGTGCATTTGTATAATAAAACACATATTTCTCTAATGTCAAAATGCTTTGCTTAATGAACTGTGTCTTAAAAATAACACAGTGATATCATTATCAGACGTTTGTAGGTTGTTGATCAACAAGTTGATTGATATGTTTGTAATTAAAAATGTAGATGATATAATTAAGGCATTTGAGTTTAATTTTAGTTACAAATACAGATACACTAATGCTGACAGAAGACCACTAACAGTCAACTCAGCTTGCCAAATTGCTTATACATAGCTGTCCCTGCATTGTCCCTTCATTGCCCTTTCTTCTGCCTGCCTCGGCCACCATTAAATCCCATTATTCCTGTTCTACCAAACCTCCAGCACTGCATTCCACTGCCTGTCCAAATTTTTCCTGTTCTACCAAACCTCCAGCACTGCATTCCACTGCCTGTCCAAATTATTCCTGTTCTAACAAACCTCCAGCACTACGCCCCACTGACTGTCCACATTATTCCTATTCTACCAGCCCTACACCACTGCATTCCACTGCCTGTCCAAATTATTCCTGTTCTAACAAACCTCCAGCACTGCATTCCACTGCCTGTCCACATTATTCCTGTACTGCCAAATCCTCCAACAATGCATTCCACTGCTTGTCCACATTATTCCTGTTCTACCAAACCTCCAGCACTGCATTCCATTGCTGTCCACATTATTCCTGTTATACTAAATCCTCCAGCACTGCATTCCACTGCCAGTCCACATTATTCCTGTTCTACCAAACCTCCAGCACTGCATTGCACTGCCTGTCCATTTTTCTGTAAAGAAGTACTGCCTTATGTGTGTGTTGCATCTTGCTTACTCCACCTGACTCTCATACCCTCTTCACCTTTGAATTAGGTCACATTCATCTCACAGTCCCATCTTCACATATTACATCTTCCACTCTTCTGCATGTTCTTGTGCAGCATCCTCAGTCCTTGCTCATGAGCCTGTTATGTCACTGCTCTAGTGATGGATGTGTTTTACCAAAGTTATACCTTGCAATGTCCTGTATAATGATGACTTTACTATTTCTCAAGTTTGAGGAAAGAAGAATATCCAGTCTTAGTGAGAAGGAAGGAAGGAAAGAAAGAATATGTAATGAAATGGAGGTTTAACTCTTATTTTATGTTTTTTAAAGAATACTTCTGGGTTAACTTACAAAGAGTGGTACTCATTATTAAAAATTTGAAGAAAATCACAAAGAGCCTAATATTACAAATTTCAAGGTAATCATCTCAGAATGAGCAAATATTTTGCAGATAGAATGAAGCTCTTCTCCTGATCTCCCTTTATCAATCATATTGAACAAAACATTGCATTCTAAAACTTCTTTAATTATCACTGTAATGCTTGACAGCCATGGAAAAGACATTCCCTGCTGTTTAGAAAGGCTTAGCTATATGCAGAAACCAACACTTGGAATGACTGTACATTGTGGCAAGCCTTTTGCATTATCAGACTGCTCCATACCTCTCGACTGTCTAGATTTTCACAGAATGTCCAGATTTTTTATCTCATATTTTTGCTACATTCCTCATAAAATTTGTGTCTTTCTGGCAAATCAGTGAGGACTGATGCCATTAAATAATATTAGTTGCTTGAGTTTCAGACTTCATATCCCTCTGAAAAATGCATGCTGATGCAAACCCTTTTATTCTCGCTACTTTCTGAATTTATAAGAGCAATATTTAAAATGTACCCTTATTTTTGGGTCTTTGCACTTCCATTATTTTTGGCTTTGCCCAGATTTCTTGTGCTAAGCTGTTCAGAGGAATGGACTGCTCTATCCTTCAGTTTTCACACTATAGAGATTTCAGCATACAGATAAGTCTCATGGGCAAAGCTGCATGCTAATTTGAAAGTACAGGGAAGTTTCTAATGCTAACTATCCATGTGATCTCATCTGGAATGTCTACAGCTCCCATTTGATCAGCCTAGTAAAATTTTACTCTAGGATTAAAATCTGTTCACTGAAAAATCCTGACAGATACACATTCACTCCTGTGGGAGTACATGCAGTGCAGGTAGGTCCAGCAAAGATGTGGCAATGTGGTGTGTGTTAAAGTGTATGTATATGTGTGGACGTATGTGTGCATGTCTGTGTGTGTGTGTGTGTGTGTGTGTGTGTGTGTGTGTGTGTGTGTGTGTGTGTGTCTGGATTGCCACAGTAGGGAGTTAGGTTGGTAACTGTGATTCTGTACGTTTGTGTATGTGTTTGTTTATGCAAGTCTTAAGCTGTGATAAACCAGACAGTCTTTCTCACAGACACCCACCTGCAGACACACACACATACAGCACACATATACACACATGTATGTGTGTGTTTGTCTGTATATCTGTCTGGATGACCACAGTAGGGAGTTAGGCTGGTAATTGTGATTCTGTACATCTTTGTGTGTGTGTGTGTGTGTGTGTGTGTGTGTGTGTGTGTGTGTGTGTGTGTGTGTGTGTGTGTGTGTGTGTGTGTGTGTGTGTGTGTGTGTGTGTGTGTGTGTGTGTGTGTGTATGTATATATATATATATATATATATATATATATATATATATATATATATATATATATGTGTATATATACATATATACACACACACATATATATGTGTATGTGTTGATTCCTGCAAGTGTTAAGTTGTGAATTTCTATTACTGTGATTTAGTGTGAGGTTTTAATTATTGAGGAGTAGATGAGTGGGGTGTGGATCTGTTGTGATATACTTGCAAATGGAGAAAGCACTACTGAAGTCTGGTCTGATATCTCAACTGCTCAATTCAGAGACATGGTAGTGACTTGATAATGAGGTCTTTCTTTTTGTATCAATACCTATTTCTGAATCATAGTTTCTTGCTTTCACATTATTTGACCAATCAGCATTATGCAATTAATTTGAGCAATTTGTATTTTATTGAAACCTAGCCTTTCTCTTTCCACTATCTAGGACTAAAAGAACAAAAACAAAGACTGTTTATATATCATGCTATATGGTATGCCATTTTCCTTCTCATGGCAGTTCTGTAGTTTAGCATAAAGCACATAATCTGTTTTAACACATATCTGTGTAACTACATTTCAGTGAGACAGGTACTCTGACCTGAGGCTATGACACAATGGCTGGCGTAGGCCAGGAAGCTGCTGTACAGGTGTGAGCACATCAAATAGCTAAATTCAGAATTTGTAATTAAATAAAGAGCTACTCACTACCTTTCAAGCTCCTAAATCAATCTATGATAATGAGGAAAGCAAAAACAAAAATACAAGCACTTCTTCCTACAAGGTCTACAAAATCATATAATCCCTAACTGTTTGAGTTCATGGAGTCTGTTGAAACTAGTCAATCCGAACATTCTTGCCTGCAAAAAGTGAAAAAGCTTAGTCTTGGTGTTCAGAAATCCCTCAAGCATTCTTGTTTGAAGAAAAAATACAAAGTCTTGTTCTGAAGATGCTAGGTATCCAGACCAAATACAGTTAAACAGACAGTTGGCTACTATTGGGGAATGATCAAGTTAAACTTAATGCAGTACTTATTACTAATGAATATTGACAAGTCAAAGGTTTTACTGGAAATAATTCTAATAATTGGTGCAGTTAAAAAGATAGACTCTCCATAATAGAGACCAGATGATAAGCCTTCTAAGGATGTTTATTGGCAAAATGGTATAGTGCCTGATTCAGTGATTTAATTTATGTTATATCAGTAAAGATATTTCTATACTGGGGATTGTATTCCCCAGAAAAGGGGCTATAAAATAAAGTGTGTAGAAAATGTAGTTTTATGAGCTAACTGATTATTTTATTTCAGTTTGGGGGGGCTTATAAAATCTATTAATCTTATTAAATCTGCTTTCCAAACTATGTTTTTTATCATGTGCTTTCATTAATCTTGTTCAGTACATGGGTTACATGGTTTTTTACATCTTGTCCAGTACGTGGGCCTGGACCATATGGTTCTTCACTGGGATGATTACAACTTGTGGATCCTTTTCATAATTTTGTCCTTAATGGCATCCCTACTGTCTTTTTTTTTAATTCTACAGTCTATCTTTTCAATATGCATCATACTGGCCTTCTTTGTATTAAGTTATTGCTTTTTGGATGCTTTATTATCGTGTTCAGATATCTCTAACTGTTCCTCTTTTGGTGTTGTCCAATATTATGGCTTTTGTCTTCCTTATTCTTTTCATGATGTCTGCATTATAGACTAATACATGCTTTATTGAGTGACAAGGCTGCTGTGATCCTCTTCTGACTGACTTCACACACATACTTGTCTATCACCTAATGTCACCTGACTTCAGACTAGGCTTCTCAATGGCCCCAGAGACTGCAATCCTAGTAATGTCCTATGGACAAAAGACTTGTTTTGAAACATTTATTCCCTAAGAATCATACAAAATAAATTAGAATGGTCAGCAGTTTCATTCTTTTTTAATGTACATCATATCCAATTTATCAGGGCCCTACTTGATCACTTTCTTACCTTTTATTGTTGTTTTAGTGTCAGCCTGTAAGGTAGCTTTTACATCCCAGGTCAGCAGGCGGACATAGTGGATGACTAATGTTTACTGCAAATCATCAAATAGCACATAGTCTGTGAATATTGGGTGCAACAGTATAGCACCTACCCATGTGCACATTGTGATCTTGTTATATACTGGAGAATGTATCATGAAAAGCAGTTTGATTATATGTGAATTAATGCTTAATAAATCAGATCTGTAATTCTTCCATAATATGCAAAACTAAAACAGCTGAAGTGCATCATATAAAGTGTTTTAAACATAGATTCCAAAATACTGCTTAAAAGTTTAAAATACTTTTTATTTATTTAATTATTTTATTTATGTATTTTGTTATCTTTTACAAAAAATCTTGATATAACTTCTGTCCGATAAAGGGTCGACCAAGGAAGTCATATACTGCAAGGTTGTTTTTTACCTATCAGATAGACAAATTAATTGCAGGCTATATTTCAACTAACTCTTAAAAAAATTCAATGTGCATTTTTTTTTAAATATGCAAGTTTGGAATCATTGAAATGTATCATTTTAGACAGATTTAGCAGAAGCAATTTATATAGATAAGATATCAGCCAGTTATTAATATATTCTTTTTGTGTTTTTTATTAAGTAATACACGTGCCTGACACAGGCATATTTTATATATATATATATATATATATATATATATATATATATATAATATATAATATATATTTAAATATATATATATATATATATATATATATATATATATATATATATACACACACACACACACACACACACACACATACATACACAAACATATAAATCTATAATATCTTGTCATTACATTTCTTTCCAGTAGCAGCAAAACACCTTATACATGTAAGCACTTTGATAATGTCTGTCGCTGTGTTATTTGGTAAGCATCCTATCAAGCATTCAAATGTTACATGTTGTTGGACAGTGGCAGAAGTGAAGATGTGAAGACATTTATTTGCTGATGTAAAGACATGTATATCCATTATATTTAAGCAACAGATATAAAGAAACATGATTTGCAGTAGGAAAAAAATCCAGCTAGAACTACCTGGAGAATAATCTACACAAGGCAATATAACAGAAAACTGGATGGCTTGAATCCATAAATTTAATTTATTCCCACTGTGTTCTGGATAGCTCAGCTACCTGAAATGATATATGTGCCGCATTTCAATGTGTTTCTAAGGAAAATCCCTGGAAGGTATTTAATACTTTCTTTATTTCATTTTGTATTTCCATTTCATACCATCAGGTATTTTATAGTTGCATTGTCCACTCATTGTCTTTAAGGTATAAAGTAATTAGAAGAGGCCATATCCATGAAGACATGTTTTTTCCTTTCAAGAACTGGACAATGATAAAACATTTGCAGTAAGAGGGAAGCTCAGCAATTGCTGTGATCCTTGTCTTTTATTCACCATTTGTTCTTCACAAGGTCACAGAATACCACAGAGACTTTAGATTATTATTGCACTAAATAATTAAGGCAATGGATGTGACTGTTTGTCATATACATAATTCAGTAATAAGGTGTGAGAATAGTTTGCTGTATAAGAAATGATCAAATATGTGGCAGACTGTTAGCAGAAGCAGATATGACCTTAATGAAATCTGTTTATGTTACTTGCAAATTGTCTACTATATCTTACAAAAGCTGTGGTAGAAAAATTATTTTAGTAGATTTGCAAGAAAGGAAAGATACACAATCAAAAGAACCTCTATGAGGTTGAAGAAAAACATGAAAATGAGCTGTCTGCTGCTACTATCAAAGTGAAGTCAGGAAGTGCATCATTAAAAATGAGACAAGACTGAAAGTCGCATCATGTGTAAGTGTGTTGAAAAGAGGTAAGCATAATACTGGATTTACACAGGTGCAAAGTTTTTAGATACATTGCATATACTTGAGCTAAATGGTACAGAAAAGAAATGAGTGTACACATCATTAATATATTCAGTGTATTAGGTAAAGCCACTGGGAAATAATGTTTATGTTGATATAAATGTAATGGTACAATGTCCTATTTCAAACTGCGGAACTTAATTAGGCTATTTTACTTAGTAGTTTACATGATATTTTGCTTGTTTATTTTATGAGATGCTATGAATGATAAAAAAGTGACAATGTTATTCAATAATTTGCTCTTGTATACAATTAAGAAAAGTCATATATTCACAAAGGTATCTTAGATACGGTAGACATTGCAAAACTACCATTCACAAATAATGATGATTTCTTTATAAGCTTAGAAATTTTGCTTTGAAAATGTAGAATACAAACAAATCTTGATGCTATACTATTAACAAATATCCTTGAGAAACTTTACATCAGTAAAGTGGAAAAAGAACTGATATGAATGCAAAAACTTGTTGACATTAAGAAGCAAATAGATCTTGTAGAATGGGGGAATATCATGGAAAGATTGTCATTTACATTACTCCCAAAGATTTGAACAACATAGTAAAAAGAGAGCATTACCCTTTCCTCACATTTGATGAAATTGTCTCAGCAATGCTAATTTTACTTTCTATAAAATACTACATGCAAGACAGGGATTCTTGGAGATAAAGATAGATTAAGAAAACCCAAAAGTGTGGGCATTTATTAGTCATTTAGGGAATAACAAATTCCTCACATTTTTGTTAGGAACTGTATCAGCAGCAAAAGTATTCCAAAGAGTTACACTGGTAATTTAATGTTTAGAAGGTGTGGGGTCAGGCAGAAGTTCTACAGAACATTACAATTCTACAACTGATGAGTAGATCTTAGTAGTATTATTTCAAGTTAAATAAGCATACATGTATAAAAGACTGACATGGTTGAAAATGCATGAAACATATTCTAATTTATGAACAAAAATGAAGTTTGATAAAAAAATCCTTTGCTGCATAAATGCCAGTGGCAGTAAGAAAGGTAGACACACAGACATTACTTAGTTTTAATTGATAGCTACCATATTCAATGTGGATTTTGTTGACTAGTAGCATAGTGAAGGATTCATTGTCATTGTGGTTGTTGTAATAATTAAGTTAGGGGGTATATTCATTGTGTTTTTCTTGGGTGAGCAGTAATGTATTTATTAGTTTCCCATATTTAGTTTTAAGAAGCTGGTAATCTTCTGTTTATAAATCATACCATCAACTTTCTAAATTTAAAGAGTTTATACATGTTATAGTTTGTGTGTGTGTATGTTTATGTGCATTTGATTTTAGAATTAGAGTGGTTCATAATCATATTTGTTTATTTTCAATTTCAGTGTGGTATGAATCAGCTGAGGGTGTATGTGTGCTTTTGCAAAACATTTAATACACCTACATCAATTATAATGCAAATAGTAGTTTAGATTCTGATTAGACAGCCAACTACAGCAAGCAAAATTAACTTTCTGTAGTGATAAGCAAAGAATATGAAAAAGGATATTTCTTTAAAAGTCCCAAAGTATAATAACCATAAAAAAGGGACACAGTCTATCACACAAATGCCTATAATGGCATCCCTGGTAAAGAATTTTCTTTCTGCCTTCATTTGTACAAATATGTACAGGCTTCCTCAAGTATAATCATTAGCAATTCTTACTTCAGACCGCTACAGAAAGCCATTGCTCCATGATCAAATTCTTCTTGTAAGAGATGGCAATCTCTCTGAAATCGTAAAGTTGCATCCCTCTCTCACTCTTTTACATCACTTAATTACCTAGCTTGACTACTAAAGATATATTAACTGAACCAGGCAGAAATCTTCTCTGCCCAATACACTGGAACTACATTTCCTACAGTATCCATATGTAATACTGAGGAAATAATGGGGATTATTGAACATCTGCCATCTGTGGACACACGTTATGACAATAGTGCATTTTTCTTCTTCTTCTTTTGGCTTTTCCCAGTTAGGGGTTGCCACAGTGGATCACGTGTCCGCTCATGATTGGCAGTGGAGTTTTACACTGTTGAGTTGCCAGCTTGGCACACAACCTTCCAAGGAAGGCACACACATGCAGGCACTCATGCCTAAGGCCAGTTTAGAGTATCCAATCCACCTACAGCATATCCTTGGGATGTGGGAGGAAACCAAAGGACCTGGAGGCAACCCACACAACCACAGTGAGGACATGCAGACTCCGCACAGAAGGCACCCAAGCTGAGGATCGAACCAGAGAACCTCTTGCTGTGAGGCAGAAATGCTAACCACTGCACCACCGTGGCTGCCTAACAATACTGCATTTTTAATGTATGTAATTTGTCCTCGAAACATTTGACATCTGTGGCAACTTTTGAGTTAAATCTTTTACAAAAGAGGGTGAATTTTTCACTTAAAATAAACTAACATACAGAATACCATCACTGCATCAAACATTTTGCTAGAAATTTGAACTTGGCTGATATTTTCAAGAAAGTAGGTTTTAATTCCAATTAAATTTTTTCTTTAAACAAACAATACTTACAATAGTTTTATAGACACTTTAACAAATATTTGAAAAACTATTCATAGGAAATTAAACCGTCCAGACAAGTACGGATTATTATACTTTGAGCAAAGAATAAAAGTCTGAAAGATTTATGTAATGAAACCATTAGCAGAAATATGAAATCAGCCAAAGGAAGTGATTAGTGGCCATGAAACTGAAATATTATGATAAAAAATGTTGAATGCACTGTCAGGGACTATATGCAATAACAGAGTTAGTTTTCATAAAATTAAGATGAGATATTCTATAATAGATGTATTTTTAAATTTAGCAGAACTTGATGCTCACATTTAAAAAAAATAATAATTATAAAATGTGGAACTTATACATTTAAGAATTATGCTTGGAATACTAAAAACTTATAAGTGTGGAATAATCCCCCTGTCAGGGATATATCTGCCTCAGGTTCTAAACCCAAGCATTTAACTTTGTATATAGAATATTAGTTAAACCTGTGGTAATTTAGATATATAGAAGACTGCATTAGAAATGAAGCACTATGTTTTTCCCGATGGTTATTTTGTACCATGTGGTGTAGTTAGAATATATACAGTAGAATAATAACTGGCAGTACTTTGAATTAATAAGTATTTATTAGCAAAGGAATCACTTTCAGATTGAAAAGTTAACTTTTTATTCAATTGTTTGTGGATAGTTTAAGCCATAACTTTGATAAAATTTGGTGATAAATATTGTAAACTGGATAATGGTGTCACAAAGGGGTACCAATGGCCTTGAGTTATGTTTTAACTGGTTGGAAGATTTATTCATTTAGAATCTTGCTTTTGCTGAATTAAAAATGTAGGCATGTTACACTGATGACATTTTGTTTGCTTGGTCTGATGATGAATTAATTTCAATTTGATGGTTACACACATCCAGAAATACACAACCCATTTTGATATTTAAATGTATGTATAGTAAAGTAAGTTCCTTGTGTTAGATATTATTTTCAAAGATTTAGCATATACCATGAGTATTTCTTACATTTCTAAACATTAGTTGTCAGCAATTCATATTTAACATATAAGAGTATTAATTCTCACTTATCTACAATACATGTCATAAAAGATCTCTTTGTTACTGAGTGTAAACCCAAGACTAACGATGCAACTTTTTCTGGCTAAACTGATGCTGTAACCAACACGTGTAATATAAGAGACATACTGAAAATATGATGTAAAAGTTTCTGAAGAAATATTTAAATATAGGAGCATTGTTACTTTTAGTCCTCTTAGTTAGGGGCTTGTAGATAGAACCTATAGTCAACCATCTAATGAAATAGGTGCAATTTATGAATGATATTGACATATAATGTGGAGAGTTTGGTTCATCTGAGAAGCAGTCTATAATAGCTGGAGAATTGTTGTTGTCCAGGATGAAGACAAGGACATTTTAGGGGAGATATTATTGTTTGTTAATCAAAAAGGCAGCACTACTGATAATGTGTTAACAGTGTCAGAATGTGCAAACAGCCAGTAGGCTAAAAGGGTACTTATAGTTGTAATATCTGCAAACAATGCAGGTTTGTTCCAAGCATCCCTTCTTTTTACCACACAAATACCAGGAGGAATTGTGCTGCACCTAAATATTTTAACTGTACCTCAGCTTTTGTTATTTGAATAGCTAGCTGCTCAGCATGAAACATATTTTCTATGGGAAGACAATAAGGAATTGAAGTATAAGAATATATTATTTTTTTAAAAGATGTTCCTCTTTAAGAAAGCCCTTTGCATTTCGTCCAGTCGTACAGACGCAATAGGTGTTTGCAACCTGTTTTCATCTTCTGTGTCTGTGTGACTGATGGTTTACGTCTTTGTCTATCGGACCTGCTGGGAATTTGAATTCCAGAGGAGGTTCAGATTGCACAGATGAAGTGAGAGGTAGGTGTGTATAATCAATGAAGTTCAAGAGGGAATTACGTGTTCGATATGTATTTACAATTCAGCTTCTTTAGGAGTGCTTTAGGCTGCACTCTTTAAATCTTATCTTCTACATGCTCTGCTGCTTCTGCTGATAAAAGGTAGAACAAGTGCTAAGTATGTTCACTGGCGAACCATGTCCTGTTGTACTTAAAAAGAGTCGTAAGGCATCTTGTGTGAAAGCTCGTATCTATGTGGATATATATAGCAAGTAATGAAGTAGGTGTGTTATTTTACTGTTTTTAATAGCAGCCATGCATAATGTTTTAAACATAAATAGCTTTAAAGTTTGCATTTATTGGAAACCAAGCACACTATACAACCGCTTTACCGTGAAGGTTTAGTAAAATGTGTTTTGGACATAATTTACGTGTACATAATTAAAAGTTGTGTGCCCGTTTCCACTTGAGTGTGTTGTATAAAGGTTGAAGGTTATACTCTCCTTAATATACACCCACTTTTGTGCATGCTGCACTAAAAAGTGCGTATGCGTAAAGTAAGTCTGTTGACTCACGGCTGCTAGGCTCTAGCAGGCTAGTTTAATGTGCAGTTTGAGACCAGGCATGAACTTTTTTTAAATTGAAATTGAGAACTCTGAGCATTCTTCTAATCATTACACCCCTTTGGAAAATGCTGTAGTGGTGTCAGTTGGAAATGTATATATGACGTGTCTCTTTATATCTTTAACAGTGTTAATAGTGATTAAAATACAAGGTAGTACAAAAAACGCTTTGTGGCTGATTTGGTAGAATGAGGTTGTATTACCCCATTAAAGGTTTTTGTACTTGTCATGATACCCCTTTAAAAGTTTAATATTATTTAGCATAACATAACAAGCAATATGGCTGTGTTTGTGTGTCCGACTGTTGTAGTCATAATCTGATAAAATAAGCTTCCTGTCTCCATTTCGCTAGGAATCTTGGCTGATTTTAGCATATTAGTTAACTCCTCTTCCATTTATTTCAACTGGGGTTCTAGAGTGTTGTTGCTGCAGCCACATGATCATTGAAAATAAAACTGGTCATCCCTTACTTTTGGGGTGTATCGTGAACTCCACTGTTCATCATGAGATACGCGCACCAAATCATACATTATGGCTAAGGTATGGCTTTGGTCATCCTTCATCTGTACACTTGGGTTAAGTTACCATTACTAACATTTGAATTTTTCAAGATAAAGGCATTATTAAACTCATGTTAAGCTGATTTGTTGTTTGAGTCCTACAGGAATGTTAACTATTTTTATTTAAAGCAGTCTCCAGGTTCATTTAAGCTGGTTATTGGTTCATTCCTGTTGTTTACTCTCCTACAGGCCTCCCAAAAATAAACCAAAATTTTGAGTATTAGATTCCTCTGGACTTAACTGGGAACAAGAAGAGGGCAGTGACAAATCCTGTTGCAATTTCAAAGAATCTTTAGAAATTACATTTGCTAGCTATCCACAAGAAGAAAGGTGCTCTGCATTCAGTATGTTACAGAGGCCTTCACTGTCTACTTTTTTGGATGTTGTTGAAAAGGCAAGATTGTCTTAGCTTTTGCAACAGATGTAGTGTCTTTAGTTTGCAACAGTTAACCTTAGCAAACACTACTCATTCCTAGGTGTGATCTGGAACTGGAAACTGCATCTCTTTTAGGCAGTCTTTCACATCTTTTCTTGTTTTCCACAGCTGCTGCTTTAAGAAAGCTGTTTATATTAATTAACTTGGTGAGTACTGAGACTAGCAACTACATCTGAATATAGCTGGTTAATAAATAATGACATGCATTTCAGTTTCAAACTTCATATTAAAAAAAAATGCATTCTAACACAAATCCTTTTATTCTAGCAACTTTCTAAATATGTCCCTAGTTTTGGGCCTTTATCCCCAACATTATAACAGGCTTTGTCCAGATTTCTTGTGTTAAGAGATTGAGAGGTATGGTGTGTGTGTGTGTCTATATGTATAAGAAGGAGGTAGCATACACCTCAGCTGTCCAGGTTTTTGGAGAATGTCCAGATTTTTGCCCCATATTCCTTCTAAAAAGCATTGAAATTGCTAAACAATGACAGACATTTGAGTTTTAGATGTCATATCCTTTAGAAAAATGCATACTAACATAAATCCTGTTATTCTATCAATGTTATAAGTTTGAGAGGAATATTTATAATCTACTCCTATTTATTTTAGGCTTTGTCCAGATTTCTTGCACTAAGAGGTTGAGGTGTGTGTTAGAGAAAGTGAAATGCCCTAATTAGAGTTAGCAGGTTGAATTTATTTTCAAGTGCATTTTCAAGGAATTCTGAGCTTCAAGGGAATAGAAGTTTACTACTGCTCATGTTAAGTCTGTTTAAAATATGCAACTGTTTTGTTTAGCAAATGCTATCACTATTGTGGTATAGATTTTTAAAGCAGTGTTAGTGGCACAGCAGGTAGCATACTTGCATCTTGATAAGAGAGGGCTATAGGTTCTATTCCCACAGCATGTAGATTTGTATTTTTAAGGGGGTGGAGTGCTGCAGTCCTGAGTATGTCCTCCTTTGGATGAGATGTCTAATAACTATGAACTTGTTTTTCAGCTTACCACCCATTCCCTATTGCAATATACCCGCTTACCATTTTTTTAATATAACGTAGTCAATGTATTCTTCAATGGCAGCAGGCATTGAATTTGTAGATAAAACACTGAAATATAAAGTTGTTTTCTAGCAACAATCTCTTCATTGGTTTCATATCTCTATAATGTGGAATTATTCAGATGACTTACTTCTGCAGAAATTGTGCATATTGACTGATATTGGTAGATTGTAATGACAGACGTTTGAGTGGCCTTTTATGGTTGAAATGAAATTGGGCAGTTTGTCATTATTGGTTCATATGTTTTATTAAATTGCTTACTGGGAAAATGTTCAAAACTATAAATTTAAAATACATTCTATTAAGTGGTGCTGTATTATATAAGGGATATAATTCAATTATTATATATCAGAATTGATTCACTTTCCTGATTGTATTAAAGAACTTTTGCATGGTCCTAAAATGTGTGCAAGGGGTCAATTATTTGAAAACAGCCCAAAGGTAAACAACCTGCAAAGGCTAGATGCGTTTTCTTTGAATGTGGGTTTCAATGCTGTTTCAGTTAATGTGACTTTCAAAAGGTGGAGACGTTTTAATGCCAAGTCTGTTTTCATTGTAAGACTATTACTTCATTTAGCAAATGTCTGTCAGTGTTTGTGCTATAACATTTGTAAATTAAATTGAAATATCTGTAATATCGTAGAAGTAAAGCATAAAACAGTATGCACATAGAGTTTGAACAGTATGTATGGCAACTGGGGAGAAATAGCCAAGTAATGGGACACTGAAATGGCTGCGTGGGGGGAGTGGGCGGGGCTCTGGGTTTGCACCCCCCTGCAAAAAATCCTGCATGCTCCCTTGCTGCCAGCACAGCTATCTGGAATTTTGTAAATAGTTACATATCATTTGTGAATATCAGCAGGATGCAACTGCTTGTGTTACCGCTGTAATAGAACTTTATGCTGTCTGCATATCAAGCTGCTGGCACAGAAGTATGTGTGCAAAGTACTGAGATTAAGGATGTGTCCACAGAGTACCCAATTGGGAAGGAGCATAAATGGATATAAACTATTGTACCTGTGTAAATGTATATGTTTTAACAGTGGGAACTAGAACATAGATGGTTAACTTGCAAAATTTTCAGAAAAGAGTTGAAATTAAACTGTTTTATAATTGTGCTATAAAAGTTAGTTTCAATGCAACATGGAGGCAGGATGTCTAGAAAAGGGAGCCTTCTGCAATGTATTGTAAGTGTTTTATTGTTTTATGTCTTCTAGCAGCTGCAAACATCTGAAGGCTATGTATTTTCACAGGAAGATGCTAGATGCTGCATCAGTGGGGGTTGTTTGTGAGCCTGAGAACTGAAGTCAGGTGACAAAAAGGGATGTCATGTTGCAAGTATCCCAGCAGCAATATCGGAGATATTAATTTAAGAACTCATTGAGAGAGACAGGTGCATTTTGTATTTGTCTTTGACCTGAAAACATCCACTCACCACCTCTGCACTTGCTTTGCTATAAGTTAACTATGACACAGTAATCTCGCTTAGACTCAGTTAGGAACATAGTAAAGATTAGTTTAGACATTTTCTGTATTTATCTGAGACTGTTCTACAATGTTGTTTTAAATATTTCCTATGATTTTGAACTCTGATGTCAATGTGAATACATATCTAGTGTTGTCTTGTTCTTTTATTATTTATTATTAAATATATTTGCACCTTTCAATTGTGGCTGGTCTGTTTAGAGATATTTAAGATCTTAGAGTACTTGCATATCTATTTGTAACACTATACAGGCCACTCCTAATAACCTGGATCTTGGTCAAACTACCATTTGGATTAATAATAGCATACACACAGTAAGATTGGGCACTCTTTTCTAAGGGCCTTAAAGTAGCTGATAAGTAGTGGCTGGTGGTAAAAATTACCTTATAGTCTGGGCAGTAGGGGGCATAGCTAGTAAACCTCTGCCTCAGCCTTTCCAAGGTGTGTGTGTGTAAATCAAACCTCAAAGTCTACGTGCATGTGTGTGTGTGTGTGTGTGTGTGTGTGTGTGTGTGTGTGTGTGTGTGTGTGTGTGTGTGTATGTCAGCTATTTGGGCAGGGACATAAAGCACTGGTTGGACAGAGAGGGTCCTGGAGGTCTTGGTTTGGCCACTCAACTGAGATCTCAATCTTATAGCTGTTCCAGTGGGGTGTCTTATTGGGGATCTGGAGAAAGAGGGAAAAAACAGCCCCAGAGTGACTGTGGTCTCTGTGTGCACTTAATGGAAAATGCACTTTACTGTGTTCATACTTGTCATCCTCCCAGTGTGTATGTCCCACCACTGTTGCCAGTGGTGAGGAATGAGGCTCCTTGATAACTGGGACAAAGGATGGGGCATCATGTATTAATTTGAGGGCAGTGGTGGGATATCCCCATCACATATTAATTGGCTTGTAATGGTGGGATATCCACATATTAGGATTCAGTGGTGCGGATATTGAATTTGTGTAGGCTGTTGACAGTGGTCACTAAGGAAGGTGTTTGTACTCTCATGGTCACTAAGGAAGGTGTTTGTACTCTCAGTCAGCCATGCAGTGAACATTCAGAGTTTTATATCACAACTGTTTTATTTTTTTTGTTAGCTTAGTTAGTCAGTGAGACCAGGCAGGCATGTCAGCAGAAGAGTATGGCAAGCTGACAAGGAGTCAGTTGGCTGAGATGTGCCAGGATAAATGACTGGTGCATGCTAACCTGACTAAAGCAGAAATTGTTGCAGCATTGAGTACAGCTGCATCACAGACCAGCAATCAGGAGAACAACCAGGCTGACCCTGGAGATGTACAACTCTCAGAAAATGGGCAGTTCAACCTCTGCACAGAGGACTTAAAAATCCATCTGGAGTTAGAGACTTGAATTGGAGAACAAATGTTTGAAAATAGAAGCAGAAGAGAGACTGAGAAGTCTGTGGGCTGTGGAAAATGAGAAACCATGATATCTGGAAGCTGAGGAGAATGAGAAGCAGAGCCAACATGAAAATGAGATGCTGACTCTTCTCCTGGGTCATGGCGGTAATGAGGAAGTGAGTAACTGAACCCCAGAAGCAACAAAGGTCAGTAAATTCCTTCCACGATTTACAGAGGGGGATAATTTTAAAAGTTTCATTCATATGTTTAAAAGGGTATATAAACAGCATAATGTTGATCAAGGTCTCTAGGTATGGTTCCTGACCCCCTTACCCCATAGTAAAGCTGTAACTGCTACTTCTAAACTGTCTGATACTGATTTGTTAGAATGTTTTAAGTTAACACCTGAAGCTTATAGGAATAAGTTTTGTGAGCATAGACGCAAGGCAGATAAAAGTGTGTGTGAATATATTGCTGAACTAAGCACTTATTTTCATAGGTGGGTGAGTGGATGTCAGGTCACCACTTTTGAAGGCTGGCAGACCTTTTAGTGAGGGAACAAAGCTTTAGCACTTTGCCCGAGGACATGGGAGTTTGGTTAGCAGACAGAGAATGCAACACAGCAGATGATTTGGGGAAAAAGGGAGACCTATACCTAGCAAGCAGGGCATCACTGCACAGGAAAGGGATACTTAGTGCTGTTCGTGGGTCTAAGGGAACCCATGGTGGGCAGCATTGACTGCCCCAACAGAGTCAGCCAGTAGCAGGGGAAGCCTACTACTCCAGGTCCACATCCAGAAGCAAGGGTTAAATGTTTTAAATGCAACCAGTGTGGGCATGTAGCATATAGATGTCCATGGAGGCAAGGTGGGGAACAAAAGGTGGGAGAACCAGTAAGTGGGAATGACAGAATGCCAGCAGTAAGCTGTCTCAAGACAAGGGTTCCAGACTACCACAAAAGATTATATCCTATCTTAGTAGATGGAAAAGAGACATCTGCTAAGAGAGAGACAGCCTCTGACCTAGCCATTGTAAAGGCTGCAATGGTTAAAGAGGAGCACTACTTGCTTGGGCAGTCTACTCCAGTCAGAGCATTAGGAGGGACCCCATTCCAAATACCTTTGACTAGGGTTCACCTTGACTGGGAGGATTGAAAAGGAAGCCAACAAGTAGGTGTGCTTGAAAATATTCCTGCAGATGTCCTGATAGGGAATTATTTTGATAATGCAATACCTTGTGTGCATGCAGTGACATGCAGTCAGGCTTGGAGACAAGCACGCGGGTCTGGTAGCTGGGGGAGGCTCAGACAGACTGCACACTTGCAGCCAGAACTGGTAAGGTGGATACTTCAGGGAGGGAACTACCCTGTAGCAGTGAGACTGAAGATGAACCACAGCTGCTTGTGGGTACTGATGTTACCTTGGACAGAGTGACTGCAAGGGCAGAGGTGAGTAGTAGTACCCAGGCTGACAGTGCGGCACCACTGTCAGAGAATACCCAACTTCCTGTGGAAGGGGAGCTGGGAAGGGTTAGAAAGAGAGAGAGTTGAGACAAGATCGGCTCTCAGACCCTACATTACAAGGCCTGAGGGAGGTAGCCAGTGAGGCACATGATTCTAAAGGGAAATTGGAATCTGTATACTGGGACAAAGGGTTACTGTATAGAGAGTGGACCTTTGAGGGAAGGCTAGACGGTGAGATAATACAGAGATCGGTAGTGCCCAGAGCGTACCATCTGGCACATCTAGCCGTAGCCCATGATATTCCCTCTGCAGGTCATAGAGGCAAAAAGTTTGCTGAGAGATGTATTATGCAGAACTTTTATTGGGCTGGGATTTCTAGAGATGTAACAGGGTACTGCAAGTCCTGTGAACAGTGCCAAAAGGTAGGCAAGGCAGGATACAAGGTCAAAGCTCTTTTGATGCCTTTGCCTGTGATGGAGGAGCCATTTCAGAGGGTAGCCATCAATATTATGAGACCTCTGAGTATCCCAAGTTCCACAGAAAAAAGTATATCCTAGTGGTAGTAGATTATGGTACCAGATACCCTGAAGTGGTGGCCCTATCCTCCACTGAGGCAGAAAAGGTGGCAAAAGCTTTGTTAGAGATTTTCAGCAGGGTAGACTTCCCAAAAGAAATACCGATAACAAAGGTGCCAATTTCACATCAGACCTGCTGGCTTGTCTGTGGAAACACTGTGGGGTGAAGCACCTAAAGACCCCCCCCCTACCATCCCCAGATTAATGGACTTGTGGAGAGGTTATACTCTACACTCAAGCCCATGCTACTGGCATTTGCAGACCAGTTCAAGAGAGAGTGGGGCAAATATTTTCCCCATCTGTTGTTTGCTTACAGAGAGAATCCCCAGTAATCCACAGGTTTTTCTCCCTCAGAGTTGCTGTATGGGCACAGGGTAAGGGGAGGGTGAGTGTGAATCCCACAAGGAGTCTGCTGTGGCATATGTCCTAAACTTCAGGACAAGACTGAGGGAGCTCATGGGCTTGGCCCAGGAGAACCTGGCAGAAGCTAAACAGCAGAAAACATCTGGCATGACAGGAATGCTCAAGCTAGAGAATATGCTCCGGGGCAGCAGGTAATGGTTCTCACTCCTGTCAGACACAACAAGCTGCAGGCAGCTTGGGAGGGGCCCTTCAAGGTGGAAAGGAAAGTCAGTGATATTTACTACATGGTAGAACTGCAAGGCAGGAGGCAGGGACATAAATTTTACCATGTTAACATGATGAAACCTTGCCATGATAGGGATGTCCTTGTGCTGAGTATTTGCAGTGGATGGCAGGAGGAGTCTTAGGGGGAATCTGGTGACTGATCTCCTCAATAAGGCTCAGACTGCCACCTCAGTGGAAGAGGTAGCAAAGTCCCAGCAGCTATCCCTTACTCAGGTTCAAGAAATCCGAGCAGTGTTACAGGGGTTTGGGGACATATTCATTAGGAAACCAGGGTGCACCCACCTGGTGCAGCACCATGTGGATACAGGACCCCAAGGGCCTATTAAATAGGCCCCTTATTGGGTGCCTGAGAGAGTCAAACAGACTCTGAGGGAGGAGATACAGAAAATGTTGGAACTAGGGGTAATCCAGGAGTCAAGCAGTCCCTGGGCCTCCTCAGTGGTGCTAGTACCAAAGAAGGATGGCAGCACCTGTTTCTGTGTGGACTACAGGAAATTAAATAGTCACACAGAGTCAGACACTTACCTAATGCCTAGGCCAGATGAAGCCCAAAAGCAGCTGGGTGGGGCTAAGTATCTTACTACTATTGATCTTAGCAAGGGTTACTGGCAGGTGCCCTTGACTCCCAGCACTAGAGAGAGGTCAGCCTTTGTGATGCTTTTCGAGTTTTATGAGTTCACAAAGATGCCCTTTGGGGTAAAAAATGCCCCAACAACTTTCCAGAGGCTGGTAGATTATATTCTAGCAGGAGCAGGAGATTTCACCCTTGCTTACCTGGATGATATTGCCATCTACAGCCATTCCTGGCAAGAGCACCTTCAGCATGTAAGGGAGGTGCTGGGTGTTGGGCAGACTACAGCGGGCAGGATTGACCATTAAGCCCAGCAAATGTCAGGTGGGTATGGCAGAGGTCTCTTACCTGGGACATAGAGTGGGAAGAGGTAAAATCAGGCCAGAACCTGCCAAAGTGGAAGCCATTCAGATATGGCTTGCCCCTGTTACCAAAAAGCAGGTGAGGGCATTCTTAGGGACAGCAGGGTACTACAGAAAGTTTGTCCCCAATTATAGTACTATAGCTGCTCCCTTCACAGCTCTGGCAAGGAAAAACAAGCCAGATATGGTAGTGTGGACTCCAGCATGTGATCAGGAATTCCAGAAGCTTAAAGGAGCTTTGGGAGGGTCCCCTGTGTTAGCCAGTCCAGATTACAGCAAAGAATTTGCGGTGCAAGTGGATGCTTCAAACCATCGGGTGGGGGCTGTACTCAGCCAGGTTTCCTCAGAGGGACAAGAGCACCCAGTGGTATATCTCAGTTGCAGGCTCCAACCCAGGGAGGAATGCTATGCAGCTGTAGAAAAGGAGTGCCTAGCCACTGTGTGGACACTACAAAAGCTTCAGCCTGAGTTATATGGAAGGAAATTCACTGTAGTTAGACCACAATCCCTTAACATGGCTGCATTGAACGAGCCAGCAAAATGCCAAGTTACCAAGGTGGAGCCTAGTGTTGCAGGCATATGATATGACAGTGCAGCACCACAGTGGGGTTAGCAATACCAATGCATATGGTCTGTCAAGGCAGGGTATGGAGTAGTGTATTCCCAGGTAGACTCACCCTCTCAAGCAGTGTTCCTCAAGGTTCACTTGAAGAACTAGCTTGAGTTTTTTTGGGGGGTGAGAAATGTCACAAAAAGAAATACTGACATCCCAGCTCTTTGGAAATTTGTAGATAATTACACTGTATTTGTGAATATTAATATGATTTATATAGAAGTGTGACAGAAGGAGATACTGCCAGCACACCTATCAGGAATTTATAAATAGTTATATGTCATTTGTTGATATCAGCAGGATGCAATTGCTTAGGTTATCACTATATTAGAACTGTATGCTATCTGTATATCAAGTTGCTTGTACAGAAGTATGTGTGCAAAGTAAAGAATTTAAGGATGTATCAACAGTGTACCCTACTGGGAAAAAAAAGAATGTATATAAACTATTGCACCTGTGTAAATGTATATGTTTTAATAGTGGGAACTAGAACATAGAGGGTTAACTTGCAAAACTTCAAGAAAATAGATGAAATTAAATTGTTTTATAATTGTGCTATAAAAGTTAGTTTCAATGCAGCAAGGAGACAGGATGTCTAGAACTAGGGAGCCTTCTGCATTGTATTGTAAGTGTTTTATTGTTTTATGTCTTCTAGCAGCTGCAAACATCTGAAGGCTATGTATTTTCACAGGGAGATACTAGATGCTGCATCTGTGGGGGTTGTTTGTGAGCCTGTGAACTTAAGTCAGGTGACAAAAAGTGATGTCATAATGCAAGTCTCCAATCAGCAATATTTGAGATATTAATTTAAGAACTCTCTGAGAGAGAGAGAGAGAGAGAGAGAGACAGGGGCATTTTGAATTTGTCTTTGACCTGAAAACATCCACTCACCACCTTTGCACTTGCCTTGCTGTAAGTTAGTATAGTAATTTCTCCTAGATTCAGTTAGAAACATAGTAAAGATTAGTTTAGATGTTTTCTGTTTTTATTTGATACTGTCCTGCAATGTTCTTTTAAGTATTTCCTGTGATTTTGAACTCTGATGTCACTTTGAATACATATTTAGTGTTGTCTTATTCTGTTATTATTTATTATTAAATATATTTAAACCTTTCAATTGTGGCTGGTCTGTTTAGAGATATTTAAGCTCTTACAGTACTTGGATATTTATTTGGTGACACTGGTTCTTGGTCAAACTACCATTTGAATTAATAGTAATATTACACAATAAAACTGGACACCCTTTGCTAAGGGCCTTAAAGTAGCTGATAAGTAGTGGCTGGTGATGGTGAAAACTACCTTATAGTCTGGGCAGAAGGCGTTATAGCTAGTAAACCTGTGCCAGCCTTTCCCATGTGTGTGTGTGTGTGTGTGTGTGTGTGTGTGTGTGTGTGTGTGTGTGTGTGTGTATAAATCAAACATCAAAATGTGTGTGTGTGTGTGTGTGTGTGTGTGTGTGTGTGTGTGTGTGCGTGTGTGTGTGTGTGTGTGTGTGTGTGTGTGTGTGTGTGCGTGTGCGTGTGTGTGTGTGTGTGTGTGTGTGTGTGTGTGTGTGTGTGTGTGTGTGTGTGTGTGTGTGTGCAGGTGTGTGAGCTACTTGGGCAGGGACATGAAGCACTGGTTGGACAGAGAGGGTGCTGTAGGTTTTGACTTCACCACTCAGCTGAGATCTTAACCCTATAGCTGTGCCAGTGGGGAGTCTTATTGGGGATCTGGAGAAAGAAGGAGGAAACCAGACCCAGACTGACTGTGGTCTCTGTGTGCTCTTAAGGGAAATTGCACTGTGTGCGCGCTTGTCATCCTCCCAGTGTGTATGTCCCCCCACTGTTGCTAGTGGTGAGGATTGAGGCTCCTTGATTACTGGGTCAGTGGCTGGCATATTACATATGTTATAGATTTTGTAGAAATTAATAATGGAGTGATTGGGAAGACATGCTGAATTTTAAAGAACAGAGTTAGCAGGTCATTATGAATGCCTAAACCCACCCACGCATGACTGACATGTAAACTTTTAAATTGCTTTAAAAATATGAAAATGAAGACATTGATATTTATTGTTTCTTCAATTTATAACCTTTTGGGGGGATATTTGATCTAGTGGCTTTCTCTGAATACAAGTATTTATTGGAAGACAATTTGGTTTTAGTTAGCATAAGGATATCTGTTGATAAAATAATTAACTTTGTTATCATTTCAATGAAATATCAGATCAGCACTTGAACATTGATTTATTTGTTTATTTTATATTTTTTCTATTGTTGACTGTAGTCAGTTGCTGATAGATTTCTGTGAAATTATCATTTATGATTATTAACTTTAAGCTTGTAATAAGGCATGCTATATCATACTGTCATGATTTTTAGTCAAAAGAAAAAAAAACACAATTACATCAAGAATATAAATGTAGAATTTTATTCTAGCATGACTGACACATGGTCAAAGATCATCCATTTTGTGATTCTGTTTTCCAAATGTTAAATTACTATACTGTGAAGGTCAGGTGATGTCTATTAGAAGGTCTAATAGGTTTATGACACCTAAAATAAAAGGAAAAACAGAATATGCACTATTTTTGACATAAAAGATACAATCAGCAGGTGCCATCTTTCCAGGAATAATAATTTTATTTATTTATTTATTGACATTTGTTAACCGGGAAAGTCCACTGGGTCAATGACCCATTTTCAGTGGAGGCCCGGGGAGAAAAGCTCCATACAATCACAGAAATGTTTACATAACATCAGCTTAATTTTGAAAGTCAAGAACGTTTTTACACAATACAAATTGAAGTAGATATACAAGACAAGTACATATTATAGAGGTATACAATACAAGAAAAATAAACTCAGTGTGTTCGATTTTTAGTGATTCTATTTGTATATTCCCTTAAGTAAGAATGCTGTTTAATCAATTCTGTTTATTCAGCCACAGAAATAAAGAAAAGAGAGATTGGATACAAAGACAGATAGTGTAAACTGCAACTATATTAAGTTAGTAAAAGTTACTTGTAGTGTATAGTGGCCAAAACATTTAAGTTGGTTTAATTATATGACTACAAGAACAGACAAGGTTATTGAGATAGTGTTCTTTTAGTGCAAATTTAAATGTTTTTAAAGAATTTAGTTGAGTAAGAGAGAGAGGGAGTGTATTCCAAAGTTTGGCAATGACATGTGAATAGAGACATTGTCCGGCTATTTTGCTGGGTTTAGTTATGATTAAGAGTTGTTTGTTAGAGGACTTAAGATGTCAAGTAGGGGTGTATGTTTGTATTATAGTTTGAAGGGATGGGCAGGAGTTTGTATTATTTAGTAGTTTGTGGGTGAGAGTAAGTTGGGAGTGATGTAGGTAATGGGGGAACTCAAACCAGTTTATAGATTTAATGGCCAGGCAATGATGTGTGCGAGTTGGCATGTTGGAGACAAACTTGGCTATTTTATAGTAGCACAACTTCAGTTTGTTCAGGAGAGATGTGTGTAGGTTAGTAAAATAGGACAACCATAGAGGAGGGAGGGTAGAAGTAGACTATTAGCTAGTTTCAACTTAGTAGACTTGTCCAAATAGAGTTTATGCCTATAGAGTTTGTCAGGCTTAAAATGGGTCTTTTTGATTGAGTTGAGTATATGATTCTCAAAAGATAGTTTGTCATCAATTGTGATACCAAGTAGTTTGGCTGTTTTTACAATTTCAATTTCTGTATTGGTTTGAGAGACTATTTTAAAGTCTAGAGATAGAGGTTTGGTTGTGAAGAGTAAAAGCAAAGTCCTAGAATATCAGCAAACCAAAACACAATACAAAACCATGACAAACATTTTTTCATGAGAGTTAGAGTCCATATGAGAGTTCACCACTAATCAGTACAAATATTGTCCCTTTGACTAATACTAATGTAGCACTACAACCCCATGTAGGAATATTAAATAGGGGGTTGATGGCAATGACAGTGAATACAGTCCTCCGTCCTCTCCATACCCTCTTTTGTACATCCATGCTGTGTACAAATCACAGAGTTAGATAAGATAGAATAGTAATTTGTACTTCAAGAAATAGGTGTTGTGATGCTAAAAAGATGAACAAGTGATGTTTGATTATGCTCTGTTCTAAAAATTACAAGCTTCCTATATGTAGTTAAAACAGGCTTTATAGTTATCTTTCTAGGCTGTGGAAAGCTTTAAATCATATCTGAATTTACAGGTTTTGATTTAATGCCGGAGTTCTTTGCAGATGTTTCTAAGCCTGCCTATAAAATAAGGCGGTTTGAGTTTATTCTTTAATGCAAGAAGATTTTGTCCTCCTTTTCTTGGGGACATTGTTAAATCTGGGGTCCCAGTCTAGGTTTTTATTTTTATATTTGCCATCATACTTGTCATGGTCAGGGGCAGGTATTTCAAAACAGTAGTTAAGGTGGTAGTGAAAATATGTGGTATCAGTGTCTGCTTTTGTTACAAGACTTGTAAATTTCTTCCAGTCATCTAAAAGTTTTAAAAGATTGGCCTTGGAGAAATTTCTGAATGCAGTCGGGTTAGATGCCATTGTGAAGTGGTTTAGAAGAGACAATATGATGATGCAGTAGCCTAATTTTATCTTTGGTGTGAAGTAGATTGCTATTATATTAATAACAAAAGGTTGAGGAGCTATAAGCCCTTTTTTAGTAGAGGATACATGTTGGTCAAGAGTACAGGTATTAATAATGATAAGGAACATTGGGTTGCATATTTGTTGCTTGTGGTTTATGTATGCCACTCGATAAATGGGTAGCTATGATTGCATAGGATAATTATGTTGAGGTCTATAGTTCAGGACTCTTGTTTATTTAGATAGGTGTCATGGGAAGTGGGAAATATAGCAGGGGTGCTATATTTACCAATAATATGATAACTGGAGTTATTAACTGACACTATTTTATTCAGGAGTTCCAGGGCTTTTTAATGTTTAACTTAGCATGAAGTTGTGGGACTGCACCCTGAGCAGTGCAGTGGTGAAGCAGTTAGCATTGTTGCCTCACAGCAAGATGTTTTCTGGTTCGAATCTCAGCTGGGGTACCTTCTGTGTGGACTCTGTATGTCCTCCCTGTATTCTCATGGGTTTCCTCCAGCTGCTCTGGTTTTTTTCCACATTCCAAAGATGTGCAGCATGTGGATTGAACACTCTAAATTGGCCCCGGGTGTGAGTGTGTGGTACAGATGAACTAAAGCAGCAGGGCTAGCCAGACGGTGGTGTAAACCTTGGCTCTAGGTGATTGTCACTGTTGAAGTGACACCTGACCCCATGTGCAAAATTGGGAAAAGGGGTTGAGGGAGGATGGATGGATATGACCCCCAACTCACTTGCCAGTGAGTCTGAATAAATGATAGGTACAAAGCCCATGTAAAGAAGGAGCATTACTGCAATGCTGAAAGCAGGTTTGTGCAGCTGTATAAAAGTGTATTTGCTCAACTGTCAGAAAATCCTCAATGTAAGCTATTTTCCTGCTTAAATGTCTAGCACTGAATATCTAAGTAATCATGCATAATTGGAATTTGTATCATTGGAAGGCTTAGAAGATCTATTTTGTCTGAGAAAGGCACTGTCAGGGTAGAAATATATTTTTAAGATGCAGAAGCCCTGAGGGGCAAGGTATAGGCCATCCTTTGTAAACAGACTGGACTCTTTCTACCGCCTCCAGGCTGACACACATTGATCCCCTTGAATGATGCCAGTTACTAAATTAATTGTTGAGGTCACTAATTTTCTGTTCATACTGTAATATCATTTGTAGCAATATGAAAATCCTGCTCAAGACTAGACCCTTCCCTACCTCAAACACTTATTTTTTGAACTCATCTATGTCGGTCTCAAAATTTCCCAGGGTAAATCATCTAAAATTACTCACTGCCATACAGGCAATGACTAGGATCTTGGTTTAGTTAAGTGAAGAGATGTAGGCGCCCTTGAAAAATCACAAATTCTGTTACCTAAGAAACAGTTAACTGTTCTGTTACCAGTGGCAATAGCTTGAGAAGGGAATTTTTTCATTACTTCAGCATGTATGGACTTAATGTTTGAGATGGATTGTACAGGGGTGGATGTATGCTGTCTGCTGGCACCTGTAGCACATGAGGAGGCTTTTTCTCACTTGTATAGGTATTTAAATTTCTCATAAGAATATTCTGTATCCTGTAACAAGGAATTATCATCGATCATATAACTACGGGTATCTAGTGCTAATAGAGAGGCACCAGGTGAGGTATAGGCAGATTCTTGTCCCATGCTGGCAAACACAGAGCAGTACATCAAAGATCATTTGGAAATGCAGGAATGATTTCCACGAAGACCATATTAACACATCAAAAATCATTTGGAAATACAGGAATGATTTGCACAAAGAGCATATTAGCAGGTTTATAGTATAATAAGAGTAGGACAAAAAGCACAGAGCTGTTAAGCAACTTAATAGCACAGACAATATAAATGTGGAAAACAAACTGGATTAGGAGCCATGGGTAAGCACACTTAGATTTACAATAAGGTCTAAAGCAATTTATAGTGCAAGACAGATAGCAGTGCAAAACAAATGCACTTTATTAAGCATGATATAATAAAAGATGATCATGGACCTGTTTGAACTGGATGTAGTTAGTTAAGCCAGCTAAAATAATATAATAAGCATAAGCAGCAGTGAATAATATAACAAGTGAAACAATAAAAAAAAATTGAATTAGCTTAGAAATTTAACTAAATAACATTTTTTCTATTGCTTTGTGGCCACAGAAAACAGCAAGAAAGTTTTATATGATACTGACCACTGAATTAAGAGTACAAGAAAAGGTGCCACAAGCTGTATATAGAGTGAATGACTTGTGCAGTTCCAGGACGAAAATGATCCTGATTAAAGAAATCTCTCCTATCTTTTTAGGTATTATATATTGTAGTTTTGTTGCAGGTCAATGAAAAAGACAACAGGGCTGCACAACACTCCTGAATTTAAAACAAGCAAGTGCAAATGTTTGGCCAATCTAGGCATATACAGAGGTGCAGACTATAAGAAGCTATCATACAAAATAATGGCTATAATCTCATCTCTCACAACAGCAAACATCGCACTAGTTCCAAGTAAGAATTTACTCCTACGGGACCCAAGACTCACTAATAAGCTCATCAGAATCCTTACACACAAGTAAAGAAGTTGTTAACAGATGCACACACAGAGACCATCTATCAGAGTTCATACTCACACAATTAAACAGATCTTAAAAGTCACAAAGGAAGCAGCTATGAAAATTCCCGCAAAGGAATAAAACAATTATTAAAAGATGTACATTCAGATGTGTGTGTATCAGAGTTCTTGGGCACACAAGTAAAACAATTCTTAAAAGATGTACACACAGTAAGTTTCTATCAGAAATCTCAAACAGAAGTAAATGGTTGTTAAAAGATACACTGCCTACACACAGGGAATATATATCAAGAGTTCTCTTTCAGGAGATATGTAAATGCACACAGACACAGAGTATATATCCCTGTTCTCACCCAGAGGGAAACATTTAGATGCACACACAGGCATATTGTTTTACATTGCATTTACCAAAATTCAACATTTCTGAACTGATATTTAAAATCCAACTAATTTTAACTGCAGCTGAGAGTTATTGTATAAATAAATAACACATTAATAATCATCCTCTTTATATGGTTCATATACATAGTCCTACAATATATTTTTGCACATATTTATATATTGGACTGCTGTTTATTTTCCCATCATACTAGCTACAAACAAAATCTCTTTGAAACATATTTTTTGCTCAGCCAAATAAAAAATAAATCTGCATCCTTGATTGCTTAAGTTCTTTCTGTCATCTACTTGCCTAAGTAATTTGCATGATTTTATGTGGGGTAAATCTGACTACCTGTCTCAATTTTTACATTTCAGGACACTGGCAGGTGCCCAGCTCACAATAGTCAGTACATCAACTAAAGAAGATTGCTTTTTTTAAGGAAATCTATTGTCAATTCAAATAACTAGCTAGACAGAATAAGCCTGATAAGGAGGTGAATAAACAGATATTCCGACATTTCTCTGTCCCCCCCAACATCAGCACTCTAATTGTTCTACCCCAAATGGGTGGATGTGGCCTGCCATACTGACTTGATTTTGTTTTACAACCAATGATTATATATTTTAGTATATTATTTAACTACACAGGATGACATTTTACTGTAGTTTCTTTGATTTCATCACAGGCTTAATGCATGAAGAAATGCATCCCTGATTGTTTCCATGGCAGTCCAAAGCCGTGGTTATGACAGCTAAAGACTGTGGCAGGCAGGAAAATGAAGTATTTCAGACCATTACTGGCCCATTCACCTCGGTCAATGGAAATATATTAGTGAATGCTGAAAAAAACAATCAATCCAGCCAGAATGAAGGCCATTATTGTTCAGCTCTCAACACTACCAACAATGGCTATGTCCAGTTGAGGTGGAAAAATGAAGTCGTTACTGGTCAGGGTGATAAAAAAATCCTTTGACATATAAATGAAAATGGAAGAGCTATGAGTTACTCCTGAATATGCAAAAATCTGAAGAGATTTGCAATGTTTTTAGTGACATTCACTGATCTGTGCTCTTTCCCACATATTAAAACATGTTTTCATAGGTCACCTCTTGTGCTGTTTAGAAACTGTGAGCAAATTAGTGTTTCTGTAAGGACTAGACATTTTATTGGTGCAGAAATGCTTCAACCACTAGTTCAGCATTGTCAGTCAGAGGTCATGCCTCCCATTCATCAAACCTGAGCTGAACACATAACTGAGACTGACTGCTGATAATAACAGCTGCATTATTATGTCCCACATAGAATATAAAATACAGTTACAGCAGTATCATTAATGCATTGCTAGAATTTCCTTATTTCTTACTTTCCTTTTTTTTCTGGGGCCACATATTTGCTTATGCTCTAAAACTGGAAAATGGGCAAACGATGCAGAAGCCAATGAAGCCTATTCATTAAGACGGTGATCTGAGATTTCATGTAAATCTATAATCTGTTACACTAAGAAGGATAAATTGAAAAGAAGTTCTACACAAAACAAATCACCTAAGTAATGCTTTATTTACATTTGAGAATATGGGATAATATTTTAGGAAGGAAGATATGCCATTGATAAGAAAACACTATACATATCATGCAAATGTATTTTAATTTTTATACATAAACTATGGCATCTAGCATGTATTGCACTGAGAAGGTGGTGTTCTTCCTGACTCCATTACCATTTGGACAGTTACTTCACCCAGCTTCCCTAAGCAACCTCTTTAAAACAACATGATAAAAGTCTGTACTGACATACGTGATAATAAATCAACTGTCTTTTGTATGTTCAAAAGGTTATTTGCACTATATGTCAGAACTGGTTTACTTGCTAATCTCTTATAAGACCACAGTTATCTCTAAGTATCCTTTAATGAACTCCCTTTCACATCATCCACATGCCACACAATGGGTAAAATACAAGCACCCAGCTCTAAGGTGCTTGAAGACAACTGCCTCATAGTCAGGGTCTCGGGTGCCTTGTAGCTCATAAAGACTACAGCTTGCAGTCAAACTCAACTACATGTTTGGGTGAGGTGTGGCATCATGAAGATACAGAGGTGCTGCCATACTTTGACACACATTGCCTGGACACGTAGCCACGTTTGAGCAAAGTAGGTGCCCCAACCATAGACAGTGAGTTGGAGAAGTTGAAAGTCTAGCTAAGGGTTTCAGGCAATGATCAAAAGAGGGATTTAGGTTTATGGAGTGGGTGGAGTAGAAGGAGACATTAGAGTTTGGGGAGAGACTTGGGATTTTAGGTTTAACAATTAGGAAGGGAGTTTTACTGTAGGGACTGTGAGTTAAGTTTTAAGTATCAGGAATGATTAGGGACTGGAGGAATTAAAGCAGCTATTTGAACCCACTGAAATGACAAAAATGTTTTATGCTATGTAAAAAAAAAAACTACACTATAAACATTAGAGTAGATTAAAGTTACATTCTGCAAAGTTATAGTGAACATGAATACTGTTTTATAGTGTATTTTATATTCTTACAATTTTAACACATATCATTTGTCATTTTAATGGGTTTAGATAGCTGCTTTAAGGTTTTGATAAGGGCTTAAGGATATGGATGTGATGCTGATTAACTTCATTTAGTTTTTATTGGCTGTTGTGGTATCACACAATGTGTTTTAATGTTTTTAAATATGCATTTGATTGTTTTCAGACTTGTACTGATGAAGTCTCAATAATGTTAGAGGCAAAAGCACTAACGGTTCAATAAACTGATTTGTATGTTGTGACAAGCAGTGTGCAAGTAATAATGCCTGACAGAGTTGTGTTACTGTGTAATTAATTCCTGCTCAGGGGTGTGATGAGGCCCAATGCTCAGGTGCAGGGCCTCTGTGCCCCTGGAAGGGTATTAATTACACATTAACACACACACTCTGGATGTCATTATTGCACTTAGAAAGTGGACTACTAGTGGCTATATTTAAAAAAATGGACTTCAATTACTTTTCTAAATTTCTTTTAATTAAGTTTTATAATAGTTTTGACATAAAATAGTCACTCATTTAATTATTTATTTATAAAACTGTATTATTGCAATGCATTTCTTCTCTATTAATAAAATTTTATTGAAACATTCTAAATTATGAAAACTATATTTTAATGAGAACAATTGCGGTTATATATTTAGTAATGTGATATTAATTTTTCTTTGTTTTCTGTAACAGAAATGTTACACGTGCACTGGACATACACATTGTTGGTTTAAAGTAAGTTACTTGTACTTTCAGATTTTGTGCTTTCTCTTCATTGTTGGTTGTTCTGATGGTTGTTTTTTTATTCCTGTTCTGTTATTTCTTCTGTTGATGACAGTATGTTGCTCCATTGTTATCTGTTTTCATTTGTTGGTGTTCAGTAGTTTATAAGGCTTGCTTCTGACTTGTGTCGAGTAACTGATGTTCTTTCTCTTGGGGACAGTTCTGCTTCAGCAAGGATTTGTATAGCAGTTACTCTTTTACTATGGCTGGTATATCTTCTGGATAGATTTGCTAAGTCACTTACCCATGGCATCATGTTTCCCAGGTAATTTTTTTCCCAAAGGTTCTCTGGTCTACCAGCATGTATGAAGATCAAGATGCTCTAGTAATTTCTTTGGATGTAAGAATAATGCTGGTGGGTTTTTGGTAATTTTGCTATGTATTTCTCATATGATGCTACTGGGCATAATGGATTGTCTTTTTGTTCATATATTTGACCTCTGTATCATTGTTTGTTAGTTTCAGACAGGATTTTGTGTTTTTTAGCTTCTTTATCCATTGCTAGTGTCTAATATTTTGTTTCTGTGGAATCTGATAGTATTGTGAAGCATTCTGGTTTCAACTGTCTTTGTCTTCTCTCCCTGCTTGAACCATGTAGAGGTATAAATAGAGCCAGACCTTTGTTATAAGACCTTGAATTGTGTTTGGTGACAGCATTTTGCAGTCTTTTACTTTTTGTATGTCATATTTCAAATTGCAGGATGATGGCTTACGTTATCTTTGTTTTCTTTTCTTAGTTTTGTATCACAGAGTGTAGTACAGTATTTGTTGTTTTGAATAATGGGTCTGTTAAAATGTTTGTTTTTCTGTCATTATTTGTATAATTTAAGGTTCTGTTTAATTTAGCTCTTGATATATAGCTCTGCACTGAATATTGTTTGCTGTTCATTGCTCTTACTTCAGCATAAAATAGTTTTATGAGGTCAGCAATTTTTTGTATGCTGTCACGTTTTATGTTTATTTCTATCGTTTTGTGTTGAGCCCATTTGTATAATGTAGACACTGCCAATGTTGTGTTTTTGTATTTTTTTCTTTACTATTGTGTTCTATTTCTTTTAGTTGTTCATCTGTTACTGAATCTTCTATTAGATGTACTGTCAAAAGAAGCTGATGAAGTGGATTGCTGAGTGTCTTTATTTTGGTTTGCCTGAGTTGTCAGTATTTAAGGATATGGCTTGCTTGTTACCTCTCTTTCATTGTTTTGTGCTGCTTCTGATGTTTGGGTGCTTTCTGTCATTTTTTGCATTTTTCTGTTGGATCCAGAGATAGTGGTATTTTTCATACTTTCCATAGCTGATTTTTCTTTAGTTTGTTTATAATCTCCAATGTTTGTGGTATAGGTTCTAACTTCTTGGTTTTCTTCCATGTAGGCTCTTTATGTTCTTTTATTTCCTTTCTTAGAAACATCTTCAAGTAGTTTATTTAAGTCAGTTGAATCAGAAATGATATACCAAATGCGTATGACATTTTTTTCCCCCTTCTGATTTTATTTTTTTTTCTGTCAGCTTTTTCTTTTGTTATAGCTGTTGTGTAGTGTGCTGGTCTGATTTGTATTGCTACGTTATGAGGTCATGGGCTGTTTAATATTTTATATATATAAGTATATGCAGATAAAGATTAATGTTGATTTTGTATGTGATATTTATGTATTCTAGAAGGTATTTGTTGCTATAACCTGTGGTCACTATGGGTGATTTAAGCTATAAATGCTTAGGTAAGTAGTATTGCTAACTACTGTAATAGAAGACATTTAGTTTAGTCTCACTAAATACCAAAGTACTTTTAGTGAGTGAAAAAATGGTGACCATTTGTTTTTTTACAGTCAGATTTTCACATCACTGTAATACACTGCCATACAGCATTGGACTTGTTTTTGAGAGGGCATTACCTGTATATTAACACCCTGCTGGAGAAAGATCATTCTCCAATAGGATGTTAGTATCAGAAATGTCCATTTTCTAAGGCATGTTATTGTACGGTTCAATTAATTCTTACTTTGTCTCGTTTATAGTTTAGATAACATATTAGAGACTAATCTCAATCTAAAATCAATACAGATTTTTTCCTATTAAGCAAAAGAAAACTCGTGGTGCCTTAGTATAATAAACTATGTTGTGTATTTTCAGTTTTGTTCCATTTTATCGTCAAAGTCCATTGCAATAATGAAAGTAGTCCCATCTTATTATTGCCAGATCAGCATTTTACTGCCATTGGCTTAATATGCATATCAAAAATATATGTTTCTGAATTTGAATGTTTCTAAATGATCATGCAAAACACATATGCCAGCATACACACGAGTATGAACACATACTAGACCGATGTTTCATACCTCAACACTTAGAAGGAAATAGATTATCATTTCTGCACATTCAGAGGAAGTAATATATTTTTCACGATTAAAACCATTGCTTTAGCAGCTTGCTTCATTCTAGTGTTATGTGAAGATGATTTGCACACTTTATTCAGTTTCTCAGCATGTGGTAGCAGATGTTTCAAGTCCTTCTCTTATCCTATAACCACCTTGTCACTTAGCCAGCTAATAATTTTTGCTGGAATTTCCTTACAGAACCACTGAAATAATAAGGTTTTATACATATAACAACAATGTAGTTATGTGTAATGGAAATACAGGTGGCACTAACATATTGTGAAAAAAGATCTCGTTTGTCCATGCATTTCTAGGCATTATAATTAAAACATATTTGTGGGTCCAGAGTGTAATGTAATAAGTGTAGTAACCAGTGTCATACTATTCCTGAATGGCATCTTTTATCTGATTCTACTGTATATGAATTGTTAAGTTATTACATATTTTACTGTTGTCTTTGCTTTTTATTAATTCAGTAGCTATTGGAAACTTTAAATTACACAGTTAATTGAAAAGTATATTTCTCTGTTATAAAAAAAAGTACATTTTTGTGAATTGAATCTTCTAAGCTGACAATATTTTACATTATTTTGTGTTTTTCCAATCATTCCTTTTTGGCTAACAGACTTAACTCTGTCATGCAGCTAATGGATTGTTTTACAGTCCATGATTTCTCACTTCCTGGTAAAAGTCTACTGTCACAGACTGCTATGGTGAAAAGATCATTTATACCAATTGTATCTCCACTAATTAACAATGAGGGTATTCTGACTACCCCTTTTTAAATGCTTTCCTAAGAGCAGTAACTTGGCTATTGAAATTGCATCCATTAATTTTTGTCTTTTGTAATCTGCTAGATATTATTTTAATGTGCACTGCAATGAAACACCTAAAAGACTCTGTATGTGTGTGTGTGTGTGTGTGTGTGTGTGTGTGTGTGTGTGTGTATGTGTGTGTATATAAATATATATATATATATATATATATATATATATATATATATATACATATATACTGCAATGAAACACCTAAAAGACTCTGTATGTGTGTGTGTGTGTGTGTGTGTGTGTGTGTGTGTGTGTGTGTGTGTGTGTGTGTGTGTGTATATGTGTGTATATAAATATATATATATATATATATATATTTGTATATATATATGTATATATATATATATATATATATATATGTGTATATATATATACATATATGTGCGTGTGTGTGTATATACATATATCAATATATATATATATATATATATATATATATATATATATATATATATATATATATATATATAAAATCTCTTTTTATGTGTGTGTGTGTGTGTACATATATATGCATATATAGAGAGAGCTAGACACATAGATACTCACATACATACATATAGGTTCATTGTTATGTACTAGTCCAATGGCCCTGGATCCTTTACAAGCCTAGCTCATAGAAGAGCCCTTGCATTGTGCCACTCAACGTTAGTTCCCAGTACCTCTATCATTTAGAGCCACTGGTGTGATCCCCAAGGTGAACTTTTGATTTCCCATCCACTCATCAAAATTTCTCTTGAAGAGGGCCAGTGAGATGCTCTGCTTGGCATGTATGGGAAGTCTATTCCAGAGCATGGGCAGTCTCTGAGTTATGAACTTGTCCCTCCAGCATGTTCTGTTGATTGTGGTAATGAGGTTGAGGTCTCTGGAGTGTGTGGTGTGGACGGATTGGGATTTCTTTAGATGTAGCATTTCTAACAGAGCTGGATCAGACATGTCTTTCTAAGTCAAGCAGAGATCGCCTCTTAGTAGACGATATGAGACAGAGAATAGCTTGGGTTTTTTGAGTTTGTTCATGTAGGACATGTGTTTAAGGCCTAGGATCCTCTTCATGAGGTACTTTTGTGGCTTCTCCAGCTTTTGCAAGTGTCTAGTGAGGTACATGCTAAATGGGGCATTATACTCTATGATTGGTTTAATAAGGGAGGAGTAGAGAGAAATGATGACCTCTTTCTTCCTGGATGAAAAACCCTTGGTAATGAGATGTGCCACATGGAAGGACTTTCTGAGCACAGTGGCAATGTGGTGGTCAAAGGAGAGGCTGCTGTCAACCTGTGTCACCAGATCTCTTATAACTCCTTCAGTGTTTAGTGGGCTCCCATCGATGTAGTAATTAGTGGGAACTAAGTTTTTCCTAAAGGGGATGATGATGCATCTTTTGGCATTAAGCTTAAGGCCATGATTTCGACACCAGTCATTGGTCTCAGTGAGGCCTTTCTTTAGGATGTCTGCATCACTTGGAAAGTTAATAATGGCTCCCAGCTTGCAGTCATCTGCAAACTTGGTCAGTCAGAGTCCCTCTGTGTTGGCCTGGACTTCTAAGAAGTACATGCCAAATAGAAGAGGACCCAGGACTGATCCTTGTGGGAATCCACTCACGACTGGTCGGCAGTCTGACTTGAAGTCCACTACTTTCACACTGCGTGGTCGATCTGTGAGCCTATTTGCAACCCACCTAATGATATAGGGTTTGATGCCTAGTTATGTGAGTTTATCAATAATTCCTGAGAGAGGAATGGTATCAAAGGCCTTGCCCAGATTGAGGTAGGCTGTATGATTTGCCTTACCTTCATCCACTGCTCTGGTGACTGACTCAAAGAAGTCAACGAGGTTGATCAGGCATAAGCGACCTTTCACAAAACCAGATTGTGTGGGATCTAGAGTTTGAAGATTCCCTGTATCCTTGCTAATTAGGTCCATGATGATGCGCTCCATAGCCTTACATATCAGACAGGTCAGGCTAATGGGGCGATAATTTCCAGGGTCTGTAGTCGCTCCTCCTTTATGGAGAGGGATGACTGTAGCAGTGCAGCATTTGGTAAGGACAAAGCCTGAGGTGAGGCTTTGAGTGAATAGGGCACACAGGTGTGGTGCCAGTTCACTTTGTAATTCATGTAGAATATAGCCAGGGATATTGTCAGATGCCATGGAAGCTGTATTATTGGCCTTGTACAATGCAGCTTTAACCTGTGCTGCAGTAATGCTAGGTGCCTGGCATTCTTCCTGTATTGAGATTGGTCCTTTGGGGGGAGGGGGGTAAAGCTGGCACTGAATCTGTTGGCCAGTATGTTGGCAATATCTGTTGGCTCAGTATAGGAGGTACCATTGTGCAGTAACTCAGAGCAAATCTGGGTATTGCCATGGAGATTCTTGATATAACTATAGAAGGCTTTGTGGTTGTTTTTAGTGTCTGCTGCAATTCTGCCTTCATAGCTGGCTTTGGAGGTTTTGATGAGGGATCTCAACTTTTTGCTGAGGCTAATAAGGGAATTTTTCCAGTCTTGGGTCTTCACCTTTTTCTGCAACAGTTTCTTCCTTCTGTTGTAGAATTTATTAATGGCAGGAGACCACCAGATTGGCTTCCCTTTTTTGGAGGAGAGCGTCTTGGTTCTGTTGGGTATGGCTAGTTCCATGCATTTATGTACATGCTCGTATAGTGCATTGGTGTATGATTTGGCAGTCATGCATCTATTTTCCATTGTCATGGGTGCCATGAAGCGCCTCTGTTTTTAGGAGTCCAAAGTCAGCTTTGGAGAAGTTTTCATGGTGGATACCTTTGCGGGGGGTGTGGGTGAGATGTGGATTTCCATGTTGGTTAGTTTGTGGTCAGATCTAACTAGGGAGGAATTGACTATTGGTGTAGAGCAATGGTTGCCCATGTTAATAATAACCAGGTCAAGGATGTTGCTCCCTCTAGTAAGGGTAAGAATGAACTGGTCCAGGGCATTGGAACTCATGAATTCCAGGAAGTGTTGGGCCAGTGCATTTGTGCATGAGTAGTTTTCGCAGTTGAAGGGGTAGTTGAAATCACCTAGTATGAAAGTGTTGGGTTGGATTTTAATAGTTTCCAAGGTACTTAGGAATGTGAGGTGAAAGTCTTGGGACATGGTTGGTGACCTATGGCAGGCTACGACCTGAATTGCCATCTTACCCAATGTTAGTTATACCTGGAGTATCTCAGATGCATTATGCTGGGCTACTTGTCTGGAGGTGTGCATATCCTTTATGAATATGGAGACACCACCACCTTTGGAGTTTCGGTCCATGTTTTGGGGCCGGAAGGTGTAGAATGAGTTATAGCCTGGTAGTGCAGGGGTGCTATCTACTGCTTTAAACCAGGTCTCCGTTACAGCACAAATGTTGATGTTCTCCATTTTGAGGAGTGCTTGGAGCGAGTGCATCTTGAGATTTAGACTTCTAGCATTGAGCAGCATGATCCTCAGATTACATTTATTTATAGCTGTTATGGTGGTAATTTGGTCTATAGAACACTGCCTAAAAAGGCACTATAGGGGTAGCAAGAGCCTTAGCCAGTACATGTAAACCCAGGGGTGACAGATGCAGGCCATCTCTGGCAAACCATCAAGGTCTGTCAATCATGTCATCTCAAGCAGACAGATACTGGATCCCCTTAGAATGACACCAGAAACTTAGGCAATTGTTGAAGTCAATCATTTTTTTTTTTGTTTGTACTGCATTATCAGTCTGGGTGATGGTAGGATGCTGCTCAGGGTCATACCTGCCTGGGCCACATAATCTGAGAGCGCCACCATGTCTCTTTTCATGCACTCCAGGGAGGTGTGTCTCAGGTCATTCACACTCACATGGATAATGACAGTTATACTTGTACTTGTTGTGGAGTGACTGAGTACATGTGTTATGTGTCAGATTCTGGCACCTGATAGACAACTGACTGTTACCTTCCCCTTATTCAACCTAGTGAGTGGGATATTAGTGTGCCTCACTATTGAGTCACCTATGATTATTGGAGAGGGCAAGCTGTTTTGCCTTCGGAGCTTAGGCTGAGGGGCACGCTGTGTAGGTGAACTGTGTGTCCTGTGGTTTGTGCTGTGTTGTGGTGGTTGAGTGCATTTCTGCCTTGGACGTCTCTGCTGTTTGGGTGGATTTATATTGAAAGCCTCCATGAACATGGGTGTATGGTTTGTATTTTTATGTGAAGGCTGTAATGGCGGGTGTTCTGGTGGGCTATGTGGTGTGGTGCAGGTGTTGACCTTCTCCCCTTGACCAGCTATTCTGGTCTTGGCTGGAGAGTGCATGGCTTCCAATTTGGAGATATAAGTGCATCTCTCACAAGTCTGAGTGTTGAGAGGTAAGAGGAGAGGGTTGTCTGTGTACATGAAGCAGTTGCTAAACTGCCTCAGAATACACAAGTTCACCAGGTTGATAGGAGAAAGCACAGGGAACTGACCTCTAGACATGCCAAGAGGGATGGATAAGTGAAAAAAATCTAAATGAAAAATCATTAAACCAAAAACTTGCACTCCCCTCCACAAAAAAAGAACTGAATATACCAGCATTTACGTTGTACCAACTACAAGATGGGAAATATCACCCTGAAAATGAAATGAGCGTTGACACACAAAAATCAAATCAGACTTGGCGATCTCACAAAATATGACAAATACCCTATCCAAAACAAAAAACACTACAAAAAAAAAAAAAAAAAAACTTCATACACTGAAACATCTGAGCAACTGAAGTATTGACTATTCACTTAGGTCATATGAAAACAATGTTGATAATTTAAGAAACCAGTAGTTCACACTGCATATATATCTACACATACTCACACACACACACACACACACATATATATATATATATATATATATATATATATATATATATATATGGGTCTACTTTGATTCACTGAAAACTCATTTCACTGAATTTCAATTCACCCTCAAAAAATCTCTGAAAGCTCAAATCACTGAAAACGCATTTCACTGAATCACATTTCACTTAATGTAAGTGCTGTTAGGCAAATAAAATGTATATGCCCTTTTCACCACTGTAGTGCAATCCTAGAGTTAGTATATATAGTTGGGGGTATGTGGGGGGCACAGCCTCACATTTTGGGTGTGGGGGATGTAGCCCCCAACCTACTTAGCTTTTACATTTATGAATCTCATTTCACTGAAAGCTAACGATATAAAACCAAAAGTACCCCCCCAACTATATATACTAACTCCAGGATCACACTACAGTGGGGAAAAGGGCATATACGTTTTATTTGCCCAATAGTACTTACATTCAGTGAAATGAGTTTTCAGTGTTTTGAGCTTTCAGCGATTTGGTGTGAGTGTTTTGAAATTCAGTGATATGAATTTTCTGTGAATTAAGTAGACCAATATATATACACACGTGTATACATATATATATATATATATATATATATATATATATATATATATATATATATTTTTTTTTTTTTAGTTAGCATCAGATTATTTAAACTGATTTGTTTCTACATGCCTCTGAACTGTATTTGCTGCTTTTATTTTGTGCCTTATTATACATTAATCTACCTATTTGATATTTAACTTGTGCACCTTCCAGAATTTAGCCAAAATGCTACATTAGATTCCTCTGTATGATGTTTTCTGAAACTGTTTATTCTTTTTTTTTAGATTAGGTTTAATTAGTCTTGTCTATGGACTCTACTTTCCGGTGACATTATCTGCCAACCCTTTGTTTCTTGCTAGGGGCACACCTACCCTATGTCTGTGCATGTTTCATAGTTTATCTTGGCTACTCCCCAGGGCTCTTACCTTTCTTGGTTCATTACGTAGTACCTGTACTAAAACAGTGCTTGTAATTATCAGTCGAGTTGCTTAATTTCTTCTGCACTCTTGCTTTTTTTATTTGCATCTTGTTCCAGACTTGGCACGGGTGCTATTAGAATGCATGTGATGAAAGTCTCTAGATTTCTGTGTGGGATACCTTCTATTTACTTGAGTTTGAGGTTTGGAAAGCAAGTCTTACATTTTCCATTCTAAGTTAAATTACATACAGTAAATCTTTACTTTACTAGATTGTACTATATCATCTATTTTATGACACCAATTTACCTTTTATTTGTTAGACTGCTGTTTAATTTTTTTCTGGGCTGGTCCACTTCTATATTTTCTATAACATTCTATTTTATTATGACTGAGTGTAAACTTTGACTTACTTTTATGACACATTTACATTTATTGCTCTCTGTCTCTTCATACTATGTTTCTTACCAATATCAGTCTTTTCATATACATCCGTGATGGACTTAAGGCTGAATAATCATCATAGTGGACGCTCCACCCAACACTGAAGCACCACAGGGAAGCCCATCAAGTAGTAACCAAGGCACTGTTTGCTTCATGAGTTAGATGATGATATCTATCTTCTAGCAATCCCTTTTAGCAACTTGTAATCAAACTTTCACAGCAGTCCTTGAAATGTCTCTTATCTGCTGTGTGCCACTGATCATGAATTTGTTAAGGATACCTGCACCAACACCATATCTAGGATTCCATCATTCAGTGTCCTAGGTAGGGGAAGACTATGGGTGGGGCTGCCATTTGATTTAATTCTCATCTTCCGCTGACTCAGGGTGCCACTGGAAATATCAATTCATATGAGCTTTTTTTGGGTGTAATGAGAAAACTGTACTTTTATCCTTATCTACTGACTGTCCAGTGGGGACTAACTTCCTTGCTGATTGTCTACTGAGTAACAAAATATTTTGGTCAAGGTTAATTTTAACGTTTTGGTTTCATTATAAAATTCCCTTGTATTACAAAAGAATTCAGTTTTTTTTCAAATTCTCATTTCTGCAATCCACAAAAGAAGACATAAACATGACTTAATTAACTTACTGGACATGAAGACCATTGACTGAATAGTGTAACCAGTCTATAGAGTTACTACATTTTAGAAACCCCTGTCACAAACTGAACGGTGTCATAACATCTCTAGTGTTACGTATGATTTATTTTCCTTTGCAGTCCTCTTCCTTCCTTCTTCCTTCTACAGTGCTGCTGTCTATAATATTTTTTATTCTCTAGTCTAACCTGTCTGGCTGAGCCATGTATGCTTTATCCCACTGAAGACGCATGAAACATGGCTTGATCCTGATCTATAGTCCTTGTGGAGGAAAGGATGGACTCAAGCATGTCTTTGGCTTGAAACCTTTGCTTGTGTGAACATTATGCTTTGTACATGACAATGGTTTCTTTTAAAAAGCTGCTTATGGATGCAGTGACATCACAGCAGCAGCTAACTTGGCAAATGTTCTATTTTGGATAGAGTAGAGACTATACAGCCGAACATGTGTCATTACCCATCAAGTCACCACCTCTTCAAATGCCCCAAAATGGTATGTTTGTACTGAAATCTTTGACTTTGCAGGACAATTCATGCCCACTAGTAGTGAAAAGGATTAGACTGTTTTTAGACAAAATAAAAGCTTATTCTTTTAGAATTTGAGTTGATTCTGTTGTTTAATATAATATTAAAGAGCATTCAGATACAAAATAATTTTATGCAACTATTAGTGGAAACTTGGGAAATATTTTTCCCCAAAATCAGGACATTTGCAATTTTTCATGTTCTTTCATGGAATTCAGAAGCTAAAATAGGGACTGTCCTATATTAAGATGGACATGGTGTAAACTTGGAAGAAACTTACTTTGTCTTAAAAGCACTGCAGTAATGGTGAAGCTGAAGTGGGATTGCCAGTTAGAATGATAAAAAGTAAAACTAAAGCATGATCTATACCTGGCATACAAGGCTTCCTCAGATCCAGCTCTGATGGACCTTTAACACATCCACAAAATGAACAGCATCAGAACCACTAAATCCAAATAAATTTTGCTTGTGACATAAATAAAACATGTTGGCAAGATAAATATCTGTCTCTGAGTATCCCCATACTCATGAACAAGCTATCCATCTATGTGAGCAGAGTCCATTCCTAACCCTATTTAAGGTAAAATTGACCAATGTATGGGAAAACAGAAACTCACCTCATGTCTTAGATAATAGAGGTAGACAGTAATGCCCAAACTAACATAATCCCCCCCCCACACACACAGATAACATTTAGAAACTTCTTAACTAACATACCCCTCCTAATAAACACCCATGACACATATGGACGCAATTGGGTGCGGCTGCACACCTAGGTTTATAAAGGATCTGGTGCTCATTGGCCTAATGCATACCAAGGAACCTATGACTCTCTCATAGTGATAATCACATCATTCATGCAACCACTTTATTAACTCCACTTGTGAATTTTTGCTTGTCGCTTTATGGTTAGGTGGAAGTAGGTGTCATCTTCTTCCTTACATTTGTATGCAGGACAATAATGGTATAAAACCTTCAGCATTCCAGTAACACTTCATGCTGACTAAACAAGAAAGAAAGTCTTTATGATGCCTGGGGATTTTAACATTCACTGAGTTGTGGTTGTGTTAAAGTGTACTATCAAAGTAGGATGACTGTAGTACAACACCTTGATAAGCAATGAGGTGTCCCTCTTTCTGCTTAATGGGCAACTTTCCTCAGTAGAGCTGTCCCTTAAGTAATGACTAAGGTACAACTTCCTTGATAACCCCTGAAGGGACCCTCTTTTCTCTTAACTAGCAACGTGCTGAATTGTACATTCATGTTAGACCTGTCCCCAAAAGTCAGAAGTGACCATTTTAGGTCTGCATTCATCCTGGTCTACAATATTAGCACTTGTACCTCTGCTGTCTTGTACTGCAAAACAGGTTTATAAATTAGGATTGTACAGTTTAAGAACTTTGCTATTTTAATCATTTGGGTTCTGTAGATAACCTGGAATGATAGACAATAAATAAAAAATAAAATCTATATGTACATATACATGTGCATACATTAACAATAAATAGTTTGTAACTGGTTTGTCATCCAAGTTATTAAGAGGGAAACTGACCAAGTCCATGAAAGATTCTCATCTTGCTGCTGAATACCATGCACCGTGACCTTAGAAATGGAATTGTAAATGAAAAAGTAAAAAAAAAAGAAGGGATGTTCAGAAGCAGGAATATATGATCCTTTGAAAGCCCGCATAAGCAGTGTATTGAAATAAATATAAAAGTTGTATTAATCCCTGGAACAGGTTCCTCAGGAGACTCTCTTCCTTTAGAAGTCATGTTAAAAAATGTTGAAGTAATTGGAAACATACACTAGTTATATTTAGTATCTCTGTCAATTTGAATATAAACATTAATTGTATTAGTAAGACCGATTATAAACATTTATTACATTAGTAAGAGCAATCCCAGTATTATACACACACATACATATATATATATATATATATATATAAATTGTCTTTGCTAAAGCTGACAGCTGACTACTCCTTGGAGCCCCTCCTTATTCATTGGGCATACCAAATCTGATAGGCCCCCACTGTATTTTCTCCAAACTATGCCTAAAGCCTGCAAGGAGATCAAGGTACTCTGGGGCACTGCCATATTGCTGTCAGGGGGGATTTCTTATATACCCTAAATTCTTATCTCCTGCATACACCTGTAGTGTCTAGGGATGGCCGAACATCAGGGCGCGCTGTTGTATTGTCCCGCCTCTATAGTGGCTCAGCCAATGCCCTTGCCTGCCTAAAGACAGTGACTTCCCTTCATATCCCTTGTCTCCTCCAGTGATCAAAAACGGGGGTGCATATTAGGCCACAAACCCTCCCTCATAGCCATCCTCCCATGCTTATGCCTTAGATTCCTTTGAAGGAAATGGAACCCATATCAGCTGAGTCATAGTAAGGGCTTTATCCCTCTATACCATGGCAGTGGCCAAGTCCATTACCATATCTGATGCATTCAGAAATCATGGTTTGTGAACCTTCTAGATAGTTCAGATTACTACACTGTCCTTCTTTATGACTTAACTGGTTTGTTGGATACAACCTTCTGTTGCCTTTAAAATGACAGTTACCAAAACTACTGTTGCAATTTCATTACCTAAATCTGGGGTCCCCAACTCCCCTGACATTGTCTGGTATGGCTGCCTATTTTTTTTTTTTTTGCTTTTATTTAATATGTTGCTATGATACCTAAGATCTCTAATTTTATCTTGTACTGTTACAGTGTGTTGGAAACTTTAATTTATGGAACCATAAAAACATAATTGTAATGAATTATCACATTATAAAATGTATTGCTGATGTCATTGTCATATATGTCACTGAAGAAACATGTATCCATATAGATCAGAAGCCACAGATATGGTGTCAGTTTCACTAGTTTAGTTGTATTACTTATATGATCAGTATTGCTAAAATAAAAAAAAAGTGCTTAACAGTGTTGGATTAATTTTTGTCAATGATTTTGAATTGATTGACTGTGCAATCCACCTAAGGAGATGATAATTTCAGTTCACCAAAACAATTAAGCACTATTTATCAAGCCTCTGACACTTTTTATTAGTGAATTACTGGGAGAATCTAAGGTGTAATGTCTAGTGCTGCCTAAATCCATGTAGTACCTAGAGCATTGTGTTTACAGTCTGAAATAAAAAAAAGAACACAACTTTGTTATACACCTTTCTGACCTAAGTTTCTGAAAACTTGTAAAAGTTTTATTCTTCTGAGGGGCATTTTTGATTCTGCCCAGAATATGTCTGTGATAGCCATAAGGGTGTTATAACTTTGAAAAGTGTGAAATAAATTGCACTTTTACCCTATGTTTCTCTCTGTATCTTGTAGTGAACCAGATCAGACAAATCTCCATATGCTAAAATATTTATGACTGAGTCGTCAATTACAACTGTGTGTTTATGTATTCTTGAAATGTAGTCAAGAAATTTTCATCTTCAGCTTCACTCCTGAGGTGAATTTCTTGAATCTCTTTCTTGAACAGAATTACAAATTGATTGCAACTTTTAGTTGTAGCACAGATTATCTTCTTCTTCTTCTGGCATTTCCCAGTTAGGGGTCGCCACAGCGGATCACCTGTCCACTCATGATTGGCAGTGGAGTTTTACAGTGTCGAGTTGCCAACCCGATGCCCGACATTCCACAGAAGGCACACGCACGCACTCACACCTAGGGCCAATTTAGAGTGCCCAATCCACTTACAACATCTTTGGGATGTGGGAGGAAACTAAAGCACCCGGAGGAAACCCACACGACCACAGGGAGGACATGCAGACTCCACACAAAAGGCACCCCAGCCAAGAATCGAATCGGAGAACCTCTTGCTGTGAGGCGGCAATGCTAACCGTTGCACCACCATGGCCACCCCAGTTGTAGCACAGATTATAATATGACAATATTCTGTAGAGGATTCTCTCAATTCCAGTTTGCATCCCATGTGCATAAGAATAATGAGTGAAGAACAATTATTTATCTTCTGCTTTTACAATTAAATCAACTAAATTATTATTATTAATCCATCTGTTTACTGCTTTAGCTGATGCCAGAATTTTAGATTATTTATATTCACTTGTATCTTCTATACTACCTTTCCAATGACTTTTTAATAAGTTTAAGTGATCTTTAGCCATTTGTGCACCTATATCAGGGATCCAGTAAAAGTTAGGTATTGTATAGAGTTTGTCATTATGTTTAATTATTACAAATGTATGCATGCCTTTGGGTTCATTAATGGATTCCATGACCTTAGGCATTGCAGTAGATTTTCTTCAAAGTATAGCAGTTCCACTACTCTTTTTCTTAAAAGAAGCAGATGATAAACATTTCATAACCTAAGCTATTTAAATATTGTATGGGCCAGGTTCAATAAAGTCTACACTAAGAGTACACAATATGTATTTAAGAACATTATTATGACATTTTTGTGCTTTCTAGTCACTCAGAAAGATTACACTAAGTGTACATGTAGTCTACAGTCTCTAAAGGTGGTAACCTTTATCAACCCCTGTCAATATTTAAAGCTGCAAAAATATCAGTAGAAAAATTGAAATTAGGAGGAAGTAGGTGTGAGTTACGTCTGTGTTGTCTGTTCACTCAGAAAAGTGTGCACTTGGTGTATATTTAGTGTATGTGTTATTGAATCCCATAGTATATCTTTATCTATCAAACAGCAGACTTTGAGACATCTCAAATTTTGTATTTTTGGGTACAAAAGAAAATAATTTAGACTTGTCTGCAGGGTCAAATTAAATTTCTCCTTTCAGTAGCTACACCTGACATTTACAACATAGATTTAAAGCTAAATAACACCTTTTAATGTGTTTGATTACTTTTGCAAGAAACACAACTTTTCTATTGAACATTTTGAAATTTCATATAATCTGTATGTGGATTTCATTGGATTTCTGTTAAAACACAATTGAAGCCCTAAAAGTAACAACTTACACAAAGGTCTATTTATACTACAGTGTTTTATGAGTCTTTAAATACTGTAAAATCATTCAGCAGTATGGAGCAAAGGTTTAAAAAAAAATGAAGCAAATTGTACAACCATAATATTAAATAATAATGGGACATCCAGATAGAGAGACTGCATAATATATTTTAACGGGCAATGAAGGAATTATGAAAGAAACATACAGCCCTTGTTTGGCAGTTGACTTTTGAGTTTATATTTGTTTAAAAAGTATTATAAAGTATAAAATATATCATTTAACGTTACTTTGCTTAAAAAGAGATATCGGGTTTTTTGAAAAAAAAAAAAAGTAAACATAAAATATTTGATTGTCACAATTACAGAGGAACTGTCAGCAGCTAGTGAAATATTTTCAGTGTTTTCTAAAGCACATTTCTCTTCACTTTATTTAACTGTGTTCAGGGTAGCTTAATTAGGTTTTTATTATTTACTGTTCAGTCTTTTCCATCACTGGGACATTTGCTGGGACAGCTTTTTAATACTTTCTGTCAGGTGTACTACTGCTAATTCTACAAACCTGAGTGGACTCTTACCAAGATGGCCTTTTTGCATTGTGATATGGGCTTTTTATTCAGCTTAAAGAGTGAAGTATTAATTTACCTTAGCTGTTTTTCTGCCTCTGTGGTTGAATTAATTAGAGCACTCCTGCCGATAACAAGCCAAGTACATTTTATCGGCCCTTTGTTTTCCCTTACTTCTTACAGCTGAAACCAGGAAATGATGCATACACTGCAGATGAGGAGACAGTCAACAACATAATGTTTACTTGCTTTGTTCTCAGCCGCAGTCTTGGCATACAGTTTTTTGTTGACTGACTACTGATCGGTCTTTTGACCTGTTTGTGGTTTATAAGATTACTAGATTAGTACACATGAAAGCCAGCTTTTCATAACATCTTCAATATCTGTCTTCTTTGTGTTGTTTTGACAGCTGTTCAGATTCAGCTTATTTCTTTCTTCATTTTTCCCACCACTGGCTGAACTGCTGCAGTGTTTTCTAGTGGGAAAGTACTATGTTGACAGCTAATTCATGGAATGATTTCACATTGGAATAATGTCAGAATTAATCACACTACAAAACCACAGATTTAACCTCTGCTTATGTACAAAATGATCTACTATAAAGCCTAGGTTAGAGAAGATAGGATAATATGAGAAATGTTGAAGGTTTTCATTTGAACTGCAAAATATAGTCTCTGACTTGAGAGGCACTTTTGTAATCTGTACATATGACTGAAATAACATCTGCCAAAAAGAGAAGGTGGTGCGAGCAGTTCTGTACTTATTAATATGTTCTCACAGCAGTAATTTAGATGTACATATCCACTTCCTACTCCCAGCACTTTTACCTGATTAAAATACTGAAAGCAGGAGAATTAAATGAAATCAGGCAGCAGCGTGCTTAATCCAACAGAATGTCACACTGGGGAAAATAAATGTCTATTTACTATCAAAGCAAGGACATGGTTAAGTGTATTTACTAGGGATTATTTTACACAAATAAGACATCCACTATGAAGGAAGGGTGGCCTAATGGTTAACGTGTTTGCCTTACAAACACAAGGTACAAGGTTTGAGTCTCACAAGGGATAATTGGCTAGGCTTAAAATAACTCACAAGGGCAGTTAGCCTAGTACTAATCTATGAACCTATGAACCTATATAGTGTTTAAAGTAAGATGAAATAGTAGGGGCCTTTTCATATCAGCCTTAGAATGGAGAATCCCATTCACATTTAGGACAATCACCATACCATGATCTGTTGTAAGACAAGCAATACTTCCAAATCTGTTTTTCTGGTAATCATAATTTTAAGCCCAATTACCACACCAGGCAGTGATACATCTTCAAAGTTTAAATTGTATCTCACAGATACTGCCATTTGTTTGCAATAGCAGTAAGAGTAGCGCATGTCCTGAGAAAGCTCATGTGACTTACTTTATGTTATGTTACTTTAGGTTTATGTGTGAATACAAACAGAAAAAAAAAACTAGGAGACCCAAGACAGAAATATTCTGTCCTGTATGTTGTTACCTATGAGATTTCATAAAACCCATTGAAACCCACATCCCTGGGAGATAACCAGACTAGTTTTTGTGCTTTGTGAAATGTCATTTGATTGACCTAATGATGGAGTGAGCCCAGAAGGCCACATGTAGAATAATCAGTCCCCAGACTGATTTTATTAGTAAACATCATGCTACATGTATTTATTACAGGATATTAGAAACATGCGACCACAAAGGTGATTGTGCGTATTGCTAATTATGCCAGCATAATTGTTCACGCTGTTCGGCTGACTATAAATCTATATGTTCAGGCATGACATTCTGAAATTATTGAATTCTGTAATATCTTCATAAGGTTTACAGCCAAAGTCTTTTTGGAGAAGCTTCTATGCAATGAAAATTGATAATTTGATAATTCGATAAAATCAATCAGAGTAATTAACTTAAGAAGTATAAGAAACCAAAACGTGTTAGTGATGAAATTAAATTCACAGAATGTTCTTGTACTTTGAAAGAACTAGAATCTGGCCTCACACTATAAGCAGTAACAAAAATGTTGCTCTGCCTGGTGAGATATTTATGTTTTTTTTTTTTGCCTTAGGTGTAATAAGCTGTACACATACATTGTTTTCACCTGGTCACTTGAGCAGAATGAGGTAAAATAGCACTTTCTTGGGAACTTGGTATAACGACAGACTATGACAACACAAATCTTGTAAAACATTGATGTGCTTGACATATTAGTTCCCTAAGGTGGTTCATAAGAAAACATTCAAACAATTGTAATGAGATATTTGGACACAAAGCACATCCAAGTATACCATTCAACCTTCAAAGATTTCACTGCATCTCAATCATGATATATACATTACCACACTGACTTTATCAGTACATGCTAAGTAGGCCTCACTCCATTATGCAGAAACAGAAATGCTACAATTCCTAGTGAAATACTTAAGCTTTTTTATTTCTAATGTAATGACAGCACAGTATGCATAAAGTCTGAGTACAAGCTGCTTTCTGCCACCAAGTGCATAGGGTTATAGGATCTACAAGACAAACTGAGGTAGGGTCACCCACTAAGCTTGTCTCATAATCCCATTACATACCCAGAGGGCTTAGGCTTGTCAGACTTCCATAAGCACTAAGGATGTAGATATTCTGGGATGCATGTTGGCTGTCTGTTTTGCCCCCCCCCCCCATTACTGTTTGTCCTCATAAATAAAATCACTGATAGTTTTAAATATGCACATACTGCCAGTGACTCTGTTAAGTCAGGTCTATACAAGACACACACACACACCCACACATACCCATACACATCCACACCCACACCCTCTGTCTCTGCTTACCTACAGGCAAACTCAAAGAAAACCAATTAACCTACCACGTGCCATTTTCATTTTACAGACGCAAGGATGACATGCAGAGTCCACATAGATGGAACCACAGCAACAGGCAAATACTGTGAGATGACAACACTACTCTATATGTCACTTTGCCAGGGATCAGCTGCTTCCATTCACATCCTGTCCATATTTCCATAGAAAGCCACTTAATGAGTACAGTGCTGATGCAAAGTGAACGAGATCATGGTCAACACTTTACTCTTAGATATACTGCAGCATTGCCCAAACACAAATATTTCATTATATATGTATATCTGTACATAAATATAAATATATGTATTTGTAACAGTTATTTATTTATTTTACATTTGTTTACCGGGAAAGTCCAACTGGACACAGCACCATTTTCAGCCGAGGCCCGGCGAGAAAAGCTCCGGATGTAATACATAAAATAAGACATGATATAAAATATTAAATGAGACATGATATAATAAATCAATCAGGCATGCAGAGATCAATTTGACATGGATTACTGACATTATGTTGTAACACAATAAAAGCCTTAAGATGACACATGATAGACAAGATGTGAAAATATTAAGATTTTGCAGGTAGTTTCTTGTAGTACATTGTAATTAATAAGCATTTCTTACAATAGTGTTGATGAGAACAGTAATAGAAATAATAGAATATTAATGGCATTCACATACATATTCTAGCTTTGCTATTAACAGGTTTAGTGTTTTAACACATTTTGCAGGTCATTAGATGTATGAGCCCTTCTATTCAACATGGTGGTATAGCTATGATAAGTACAATTGCTTAATTTTGAAGGTGGCAGGGAAATGCTGAAGCTATTGTGGAATGATGGTTAGTGGAAGGGATGAAAAAGTATATCATCAGATATCAGACCTGTTGTGGGAAGTAAGATTCCTATTAAGTCGTAGGGTACTATTAGGTAGAGAAGGGAATAGTAATGCATATTGGTTAACAGTGAGGATAGGCTGTAAAATAGGTGTTTATCCTGGGGAACCACAGGAGCATAGCCAGGTATTTATATAGTGTGTTTTGAGGAGCTTTTTAAATTGTGGGGTAGAGCTAATAGAAGTCAGGTGGCTATTTAATGTATTCCAGGCTTTGGCGATAGAGTAGCTGAAGAGAGATTTCCCTGCATCATTGTTAAGTTTAGTGACGTCTAGGCGGTTTTGGTTGCTAGAGCTTAATGTTCTTGTTGTAAAATATGGGATAATTAGGTTATGGAGTGCTGGAGTTTTAGTTAGGTAGTAATATAGTTTGTGAGCTAATGTCAATTGACTGAGTTTCAATAGCTGAGGTAGCTCTATCCTGTTTAGTTTTTTGAGAGCTACGCAGTGATGGGTCTTAAATGGGGTTCTAGTAGCAAATCTAGCAATCTTGTTCTAACAAGCTTCTAGTTTTTGTAGGTCAGTATTATGGAGGTTGGTTAGAATTGGGGATGCGTAGAGGAGTGTAGACAACAGATGTGTCCTGGCTATAGTCATTTTGGTGTGTTTACTGAGGAAATTGCTTATTCCTATAAAGGAGACCAAGTTTTTTTTTTGTGAACCTTTTTGATTGTTTGGGCTATATGAATCTCAAATCTTAGGCTATCTATTTACTCCTAATAGTTTAGTGTGGGGGGTGTGGGTGATAATTGTTTTGTTCTTGGACATGATGGCAAAGTTGTCAAATGTGGGAGGGGATGTACAGGGACTGAAAAGAAGAAGTTTGTTTTTATTTGGATTTAAGTAAGGTGGACATTAGTGAACCAGGTTTCAGCTAATGAGAAGCAGTTTTGGGTTATGGAGTGAAGGTCTTTTAGTGTGTGGGCTGAATATATGAGGGTGATGTCATCAGTGTACTGTACTACTGCGGCATTGGGTGTGGCAGATGAGAGCTGGCTGGTAAATACATAGAAGAGTAGTGGACCCAGTATGGAACCTTGAGGGACCCCTAAGGATTCTAGTAGGAGTGGGGATAGTTGGTTTTGCCATTTTACTGCTTGCTGGCATTCTGATAAGTAGCTACTGAACCATGTGATTGAGAGGGTGGAGATGTTTAAGGTGGTTACTGTATTAAGGAGTCTATTATGGTTGACCATATCAAAAGCTTTGGACAGATCTATGAAGATGGCAGAAACTAACTGTCCATTGTTTCTGTGGTGGTTGACTGTGTTGGAGAAGGACATTAGTGCGTTGGTCATGCTGTGGAAGAGTCTAAAGCCATGTTGATGTTTAGTTGATTGTTTTTTAGAAGGTAGACATTAGTTGAATGTGAATGACTCTTTCTAGTATTTTTGATAAGGGTGACAGAATAGCGATTGGTCAGTAGTTGTTGAGTTCTATGGAGTTGCCACCTTTGTGCAGTGGAATAATGTGGGAGATCTTCCATATAGTAGGTACTTTACATTCTAATATTGCTCTATTAATTAGAACAGAAATAGGATAGGCTATAGCTTCTGCAGCTAGCTGTAGGAATTCAGCTGGTAAATTATCTGCAGCTAGGGTAGTAGGTTTAAGCTTATGGAGCAGTTTTAAAATGGGTTTGGTTGACACTGGGTGGAAGGTAAAGTGGGGTGTAGTGTCTTGTGTGTTTATGGTATTTTGTGAGGTTGGTTGGTCGGGACAGCTACTGTTACACTGGAATTCTGCTAGGGTCTTAACTGTTTCAGTGAAATATTTATTGAACTGAGTGGGGATATTATCATGATTGCTTAATATTGCAGATGTTGGGGTAATGGCTTTCTCAGGATGAAATATAGAGTTTATAGTGGCCCAGAATTTTTGAGGGCTGTGAGGATATTTTTATTGGAGGTTATGGTAGTAGTTTACTTTGTCAAGTTTAATGAGCTTTTTGGTTTTATTACGGAGTTCTGAGTAGTTGTGTTTAGATGATAGGGTTCTGTTTTTATGAAGCTGCACCCATGCCTTGTCCCTAGATAGCCAAGGGGCGCACCTTTCTCTTATTCTAATGGTTCTGGTGGGTACATAGTGGTCTAATATTTGTAGGAAGTATGAGTTGACATAGTGAACTGCCTCATCTAGTGGTAGTTGTTTTAGTGGTTTCCAATTGCAGCATTTTAGGGCATTTAGGAAGTCATTAGGCTTAAAGTTATTTTTGCTCCTGACTACTCTAAAGGTTGTATGGTGAATGTTATGAGTTTTACTCCTTAGAAGGAAAGTGGGTTGATGGTCACTAAGGCTGTCGGGGAGACAGCCTGCTTGAGATGCGAGTGAGGGATCAGATATAAAAATCCAATCCAGTAAAGACCGACATTCTGAGGTTTTGTCTGTTCTAGTAGGTGAAGTTATAAGCTGGGTAAACCCATGGAGGTTGACGTAGGTGGATGGATTGTGTCTGGAGCATTTGTGCCAGGCTATGTTAAAGTCTCCCAGCAAAATATTTTCTTGAGAGAGTGAGTTTGAGATGCTGTCAAGGAGGGATTCCGTATTGGCAATTTTATTGCCTGGTGGACAATAGCAGCCTATAATATTTGTGAGTTTCTTGGGTTTCAGTTTTAGCCTTGCAAGGATGACTTCTGCATTGTCTATATCTGGTAAATTAGTGTCAGGTTGTTTGACGATGAGATGGTTTTGGTACAGTAGTACTACTTCCCCACTCCTTTTGCCTGCTTTATCTTTACATATGATGTTGTATCCTGTTGCTGTTATTTCATTATTGTTAATTTCTGTTTTTTGCCAAGTCTCTGTCAATAGTACGAGTTCAGGTTTATATAAAGCTAATAGGACATGTAAGTCATGAATCTTATTTAGTATGCTTCTTATGTTAAGAAGGAGGAGAGAGGCCTATTGTCTATAGATGAGAGGAGTAAGGTAATCAGGGTTTGGGCTAGGCTGTGTGGTGGGACCAGGATTAGAGTGTATGTCTCCACTGCATGTTAATTTATTTATTTTATTTAGGTAGAGTTTGTTAAGTTTATTGGTTACCATACAGGGTTGTAGAAAGGTGTGGGATTTTCATTTAGGTGACAGTATTTAATGTGGGTAATAGTCAGTGTGGGAGTGGCTGAAGAGGCTTGATGCTATGTGTATGCATGGAGATATAGTGCGATGGCTAATAGTTGCTGTTCGCCATGGAGAGGAGATGTTGTTTTGGAGTAGAGAATGCTAAGTGGTTAGGGCTGATAGTTGGAGCAGTATGAAAGTTGTAACTATATACAATGGGGTAGTAGTATGTGATTATGCAGAATGTGGAGCATCTTTCCCTTTGTCAGTAAGAGTAGATATATAAGGAGTATTACAAGAAGCCTGTGTGGTCAGAGTAGGTACAATAAGAGTAGATTTATAAGGAGTATTACAGGAAGCCTGTGTGGTCAGAGTAGGTACAGTAAGAGTAGATATATAAGGAGTATTACAAGAAGCCTGTGTGGTCAGAGTAGGTACAGTAAGAGTAGATATATAAAGAGTATTACAGGAAGCCTGTGTGGTCAGAGTAGGTACAGGAAGAGTAGATATATAAGGAGTATTACACAGAGCCTGTGTGGTCAGAGTAGGTACAGTAAGAGTAGATATATAAGGAATATTACAGAAAACCTGTGTGGTCAGAGTAGGTACAGTAAGAGTAGATATATAAGGAGTATTACAGGAAGCCTGTGTGGTCAGAGTAGGTACAGTAAGAGTAGATATATAAGGAGTATTACAGAAAGCCTGTGTGGTCAGAGTAGGTACAGTAAGAGTAGATATATAAGGAGTATTACAGGAAGCCTGTATGGTCAGGGTAGGTACAGTAAGAGTAGATATATACGGAGTATTACAGAAAGCCTGTGTGGTCAGAGTAGGTACAGTAAGAGTAGATATATAAGGAGTATTAAAGAAAGCCTGTGTGGCCAGAGTAGGTTCAGTAAGAGTAGATATATAAGGAGTATTACAGAAAGCCTGTGTGGTCAGAGTATGTACAGTAAGAGTAGATATATAAGGAGTATTACAGGAAGCCTGTGTGGTCAGAGCAGGTACAGTAAGAGTAGATATGTAAGGAGTATTACAGGAAGCCCATGTGGTCAGAGTAGGTACAGTAAGAGTAGATATATAAGGAGTATTACAGAGAGCCTGTGTGGTCAGAGTAGGTACAGTAAGAGTAGATATATAAGGAGTATTACAGGAAGCCTGTGTGGTCAGAGTAGGTACAGTAAGAGTAGATATATAAGGAGTATTACAAGAAGCCTGTGTGGTCAGAGTAGGTACAGTAAGAGTAGATATATAAGGAGTATTACAGAAAGCTTGTGTGGTCAGAGTAGGTACAGTAAGAGTAGATATATATAAGGAGTATTACAGGAAGCTTGTGTGGTCAGTGCAGATAGAAGCAGAAGTAGGCTGTGGTATCTGTTGTTTGGCTGAGAATGTACAGATGTCTAATTCAGTAATTAGGTTGGTTGGAGGGATAGATTAGTAACTGAGGGTGTGGTCTGTAAGTATAAATTAAACTGATTTTGGGTGGGTGGGAATGGGGTTAGGGTAACATTTCATTGACATGTTACAAAATCAAACCTCATTCCATCGAACACCTAAGTGTTGGAAACAGAAATCACTGACTATACAACTAAATAAAATATCTTTTTTTTGCAGGGGGACAAGCCCATCTAACCCCCCCCCCCACAACACACACACACACACACACACACACACACTGTTAATTTTATATATATATATATATATATATATATATATATATATATATATATATATATATATATATATTTACACCAATGCCAAAATCACATTTCAGTGAGGAAGACAACTTTTCCAAACCCTGCTGTTCCACAATATAGTTTAAAAAACAGTACAACTAATTTTGATCAGATGTGTTATTTTAACTTTAATGAAGGGTACAGAGGGAAATATTATAGAATCAGTAACCACAGATGCAAAAGAAGAAAAAGGTATGTCTTTAGAAACGCAATAAAATAAAAGGTATATCAAATGTTACATTTAAAAGATCAAGAGAAACAGTAATCAAATGCTGAAACTTTCCTTGAAAATTTTCTGAGTTTTTATTATTAAATTATCTGCCCTTTTCACATCAGCATCTGATCAGATTGTATGTATAAGTAATGTTTTCTTACAAAGTTTTTAATATTTGCCAGCATAACATTTTAGATATGAGTTTGGTCACTCAGTACCTTTAAGAAAAATGTCTCACACACAGACACACACACAAATATTTTTGTAAAAGGGTTCAGTTTCATGATTATTCATGACTAGTGATTGTCAATAAATGAAAGTTACTAAACTAAAACTTAACCTGGAATCACCTCTGGGAAGAAAAAGCAGTTATTCCTGAGGAGGCTGAGGAATATCCAAAAAGGAGGAAAGAGCTTTCCAAACCATGTAATGATGCTGGTGAATTAGGGAAATAACTTGGGTGTCTTGGGTTACTTTTACCCTAAAAGGAAGGAACAAGGAAAGATGCAGAGAAAGAACAATGTGACTGGGAAGAACAGGATAGTTAGGCAGCACTTGGTTTATCAGGAAAAGGAGGCTTCTGAGTAGAAGGACATTGGGTAGCCTTAGCTGGAGGAACCCTTCTACCACCCTTTTTACTCTTGGCAGTGGATGAGACTGTCTATGGACAAGGGCAGGTTTTTAGCAGAATTCCTCTAAAACTTGGGAAAAGGTGAAACAAAATATGCTTCAACTCTCTGTAAGGCCTTACCCTTTTCTTTCAGGGGCTTAAATAACTCTGCAGTGGCAGCAAACAAAGGCTTATTATCCAGAGGGGTATCCATAATATTAGCCTTAATATCATCAGGCAAAGGCTGAAGCCTGAGCCAGAAATACCTCCTCAAAACAGATTCAAAGGCACCAGCCCATAGATGAAGCATCAGCTGCATCATAGCTGCATGTAATGGAGTGGTGAGCAACTTCGGAAGATGTCCCTAGGAAAAGAAAAGCAGAGTCTTTCCCTTCAGAATCAGGAAGATCTCAAATGGCTTGACAGGCCTGAGAGAGAAGAGCCAAGACATATCTGGTCATATGTGTCTGATAGTTCCCAGCTCTAAAGGCTATGGTAGCAGAAGTACAGGTCTATATTACTTCAGTGAAAATTCAGATCAGCGAAGTTCACTTACATCGAACATACTGTTCATTGAACTGTTCATACTGAGATCATGGTATAGTGAGGATCAGGAAATTTGCTCTTTCACCACTGTAGTGTGATCTCAGAGTTGGTATAGTCCCCCCCCCCCCCACAAGAGCAGATTTCAATGAACAGCATTTCCAATGAAATGCCATTCTCTAAACTGTCACTTCGCTGAAGTGATATAGACCCCAGAAGTACACACCTTTTTACCTAGGCTCTCCATGGTTCTGATATCCTTATCAGAAAGAAGCAGCTTAGTTGAAGGCAGCAATTTGGGAAGGCTTATCGGAAGCCACTGACACCACAGAAGGGTCAGCAGAGGGACACTTATAAAGAAACTTTCAGTCATCAGGCATTTTATAAAAACTATCAGGTTTCTTAGGAGCAATGGGTGGGAGTCAGGATCCTGAGAAGCAATGGAAAAAGCATCCAGCAGTGCAGCAAGAACTGGAGGAACAGCAGAGAACCCTAGACACTCCATCAGCACAAGCTCATAGTACTTTTCCTGAACATCAGACACCTGAGCATAGCTCTATTTGAAAAATTTAATCATTCTGGAAATAGTATCATTAATCTAAATCTCCTCAAAAGAGAATCAGGACTGATAGGCTGTTCTTCTAAAGAACCATAGTCTAATGGAGAAAGAATATGAGAGGAAGAATTAAGTTACTCTTCATCAGAATCAGCATCATCATCAGAGGAATCCTGCTCCCTAGGCCTCTTAAGAGGGGTAAAAAAACAAGGAGAAGCAGAAACAGAAACCCCCTGTGGAGGCTTCAGAGTCATAAGGGCATTAAACGGGGTTTGAGTGAAGTTTTGCCATTGACTGTGAGGATCCTTAGGTGTAGCCAAAATGTGTTTAATCTAATGGGGCGCAGCCGAAATGTGTTTAATCTCATGCTTCTTTTTAAGTGGGATGTCAGCTTTAAACAATTTTGGAGGCTCTAACCCCTCACAACACTTTATAATGGTAGTCAGAACCTCTTCCCTCACTGATATCTGAAGAATACCCCTAGGACCTTTGGTAATTATCAGCTACGGTTCCTCCTGTACATCCAAAGCAGATGTCATGCATGGAGTCAGATCCATGCTGGCATTTGTAAAAGGTTGTTGCAGAGGATTGCAGGAAGGAAACCAGATAATCTTCTGGGCTTTCACCACTTTCATGAGAGATGTCTGATGAAGGCAGCACAGCTGAAGAATTTGACCAAGCTTTCTTGGTCTTTTTCTTCACAGACGGCTGGCCCACAGGCCAGGAAGATCCCTCCATAGTGTCTTTAGTCAACAGTTTAAGTTGTTGGTTCTCTAAGTAAATTGCAAGGGAAGCAATCCAACTATGCAATGTTTTAGGGATGAAAGCTTGAGAAATCTCACAAAATGTATGGTTATGTGAACCTCCTAAACAGAACAAACACTGCTCATGACAAGCTTTATGGGGGATCTGTCTCTCACACTGGCATTTCCCCTATCTGGATGGCATGAAACCAACAACCAGTACAAGGCAAAACAAAGATAATAAAATCAAAAAAACCTCAATAGGGCACTTATTTGAAGACTGTTTGGTAGCCAGCAGAAGAACAGGTATTCATACTGATGATCAAAGATGGCATTCAGACTGGCAGCAAACAAGTTCTGAGGGTAGTACATCTGGACATCACCTTTATGCCATATGCCGTGTATGTGGAGCATACATGTGAAGTAAGACATAACCATTACAACCTAAAGGCTTTACTATAATGGCCGGACATTGGACTGCCCTAGGTAGGGGAATCCCTATTGTAATGAATACTGTAACAGTGATATGACATCAATTAATAAACAAGTGAATATATATATATATATATATATATATATATATATATATATATATATATATATATTTATATATATATATATATATATATATATTTAATAATTATTAAAGGCACCATGAGAGAATGTGATCAAATAAAGTTAACAAATCATGCTCATTATTGTCAGGCAACTTTGCATACGCAGCTTCAGCACTGAACAATAACACTGTGACCACACATTCTACTACATTTAACAGTGGACTTTCACTAGGTTAGCCATCTTTCCTTTAGATGAGGTATATTGTTTAGTACTTAGTCATGTGCTTAAATGATGTCTTGTGCACTGATTGCAGCAGGAGTTTCATTTTTTCAGCTTTGTGGAGCAGATTGCAGTTTGGCCATCACCGGTCATTATAACAACATTCAGTAGTTACTTTATATTGTTAATCATCTGTTGAGGATGTATAAAGAACACGGAGCCTTTATCATTGCTCATTCAGTTATAATTAATTTTTAGTTTCACAGGCTACACATGCTGTAGTCCATAATACCTGCTCATATTGCTGTGAAGTAAATATGTATGTATGTATTTATTTATTTGTTGACATTTGCTTACAGGGAAAGTCTAATTGGGCTAAGGTACCCATTTTCAGTGGAGGCCCGGCAAAAAAACACCTAAAACTTTAAGAGAACTATATAACAGAAATTACTATTTAAAACCAACACTAAGTCACAATATGCACACAGTCATTAGCTCAGAGACTTGCAAGATTATATTTGAACAAAAAATGTAGTATAAATACATACCTGCGCCTTATGTTTGTAATATAAACACCTTAACCATTATGCCAACCTAGAACACAATAGAAGTGTCAATTTCTGAGTTAAGGGTGAGTGTGGTGCCAACCCCATTGGTTGTAAGAAGGATAAATGGTACTGAAATGTGGAGATTTCAGTTCAAAACTTTCAGTGTTAACTGTAACAAGAGAAAATGCTACCAAGATAAAAATATGTTTTTCTGTTATTCTGTTAATGAGTTGGGTAAAATGTGAATGAGAGAAAATTGCAAAGTAGTAGATAGGTACTGAAATACTATAGATGAAAACAGGTAGATGATGGTGAAAGAAGAAAAGGCAAAGTAAAGATAAAGAAAGAAAAAAAGAAAAGGGCAGTTTATGAGTTAAAAAAGAAGAAGGAAGAAGCAGTTTATGAGCAGAGCTACAAAGGATCAGGCATTTAGTGAGAAGTGAGAGAAAGGATTTGATTAAGAAAGTGAAATAATTTGTAAAAGACTTGAGAAGTGAGAATGGGTAGGGAAAAGAAGTAACGGGAGTGAGGGGATGAAAAAGAGGAAGGTAGGGAGGAAGTTCCACGGTGTGGAGCAGGAACTGAGCCAGGATCTAGTTACCAATACTTTCAGAGCATTTTTGATGGAGTGCAGATTGTGTATAGACCTAACTATTAAAGGAATTCAGCCCCAAATTTGGGCAGTACAGTCAGAGTAAAGGCTGAGTCCCAAAGAGTTTTTTGTCTAGTAGTGAGGCTTTTTTTTTATTATTATTTTGCAGTGGTATGTTAGGTAGATAACATTGTAGTACAATGCTGAGAGCTGGACATACAGAAAGTTTGTTTAAGATTTTGTGCATTTCAACTAGTTGAGTGTAACTTATGTGGTGAGGTAGTTCTAGCCAGTTTAATTTTTTTGCTTTCTGTGCAGTGATGGGCTTGAAATGGGGGTCTATATTACAACAGCGAAGAGGCATTTCATCGAACGCCTCTTTGCCAACACATATAGAGTGAACGCACTAAAGTGTGAATGCTCAAAACAGCAATTTCTTTCCCTGGGAAAGAAATCGCTTGGCCTTCTCTATGTGTTTGCCCCTTTCCCCACTGTAGTGCAATCTCGGAGCTGGTATATTTAGTTAGGGGAGGTGTGGGGGGCACAGCCCCCCACATTGTAATGTTTGAAAGTATATGTGTTTGTGTGTTAGTACTACTGATTTCTTTCCCAGGGAAAGAAATCGGTGCTCTGAGCATTCACGCTTTGGTGCATTCGCTGTATATGTGTAGGTGAAGAGGCGTTCGATTAAACGCCTCTTCGCTGTTGTAATATAGACTCCTTGAAATGGTATGCTTGCAGTGAATCTTACAACTGTATTATAGCATTGTTACAGCTTTGTTTTGAGAGCAGTCTGAAGATTTGTGAGGATGGGTACTCCATAAAGAAGGGAAGGTAAGAGATAAGCAGTGGCTAGAGTATCTTTGGTGAGATCTGAAAGGAACTTCTTAGATCTATATAACAGTCTAAAGTTTGGGAGTGATTTTTAAACTGTTTTGAATACAGAGGTCAAATTTGCGGTTATCATCTAGTATTATTCCTCAGAGTTTTAGATGGGAGACTACTTCAATTCTATATTGTTCAATGAGAAAATGTTGAATTCACTTTTGTCTTGAGCATGTGAGTTGAGAAAGAAGAGGAAAAGCTTATTTTTGTTGGGTTTATGAATACTTGGGGTTACAGAGGAAGTTTTCAGTAGCGGTGAAGGCTTGCTGTATAACGAGTGGGAGATGTGTTAGGCTGTCACAGCATATGAGTGTGGAGTCAAGTGAATATTGTATGAACGTAGCATGCAGTGATGATTTATAAAGATTATTAATGAAAATACTAACTATACCCAGGACTGTATCCCATGTCCAGTAGGGTTGGTGGCACTATCCCTGGTAAGACTGTTCAATGTCCCATCCACTCATCCAGTTTCCCTTTGAAAAGTGTCATAGAAGTGCTCTGCTTCACATGAATTAGCAGCCTATTCCAAAATGTGGCAGTCACTGGGAGAAACATGTGTCCCTCAAGCATGTCCTATTCAAGTCTCAGGCCTGGAATGAGTAGCCCTAGTACCATTTGATTTATGGATATGCAGCAAATTCATTAGGTTTAGATTGAAGATTGTTCTGTAAGCCATGCATAAGTCTCACCTAACAAGTCTATATGATACTGAGTTTAGTGATAGGGACTTTAGTAGGTCTGTGCAATGCACATGCTGGAGTCCCTTGATCTTTTTAGTTAGAAACCTCTGCGATCTCTCCCATTACTGCAGGTGCTTTGTCCTGTACATGTAGAAAGGGGCATTATACTCAAAAAAAAAAAAAAAATGAAGGAAAGTTGTTGCAAAGTGGCACAACTAGATTACAGAGGTTTCTAATATCAGCATTGTGATTATAGAATGTAGTCCTCATTGCATGATCCAGAAATAAGTAGAAATGGCCGTCTCCCCAATGATAACAGCAAACAATAATGCACCCATGCCTCCCATATCACAGTGATCCTTCTTGTCACAATAACAGTTTGTATCTGGTCTAACTATATCCAAAAACATCTGAGCATCACAACCTTCTAAAGTTGTAGAGCGCTAGCTAACGAATGAAGAGTATGGGCAGACCATATCCACTTCAATCGAATGAAGAGTATGGGCAGAGCATATCCACTTCAATCGAATGAAGAGTATGGGCAGAGCATATCCACTTCAATCGAATGAAGAGTATGGGCAGAGCATATCCACTTCAATCAAATGAAGAGTATGGGCAGAGCATATCCACTGCAATTGAATGAAGAGTATGGGCAGAGCATATCCACTTAAATCGAATGAAGAGTATGGGCAGATCATATCCACTTCAGTCGAATGAAGAGTATGGGCAGAGCATATCCACTGCAATTGAATGAAGAGTATGGGCAGAGCATATCCACTGAATCGAATGAAGAGTATGGGCAGACCATATCCACTTCAATCAAATGAAGAGTATGGGCAGACCATATCCACTTCAATCGAATGAAGAGTATGGGCAGAGCATATCCACTGCAATCAAATGAAGAGTATGGGCAGACCATATCCACTGCAATCGAATGAAGAGTATGGGCAGACCATATCCACTTCAATCGAATGAAGAGTATGGGCAGACCATATCCACTGCAATCGAATGAAGAGCATGGGCAGACCGAATCCACTGCAACTGAATGAAGAGTATGGGCAGACCATATCCACTGCAATCAAATGAAGAGTATGGGCAGAGCATATCCACTTCAATCGAATGAAGAGTATGGGCAGAGCATATCCACTTCAATCGAATGAAGAGTATGGGCAGAGCATATCCACTGCAATCGAATGAAGAGTATGGGCAGAGCATATCCACTTCAATCGAATGAAGAGTATGAGCAGACCATATCCACTTCAATTGAATGAAGAGTATGGGCAGAGCATATCCACTTCAATCGAATGAAGAGTATGGGCAGACCATATCCACTTCAATCGAATGAAGAGTATGGGCAGACCATATCCACTGCAATCGAATGAAGAGTATGGGCAGAGTATATCCACTTCAATCGAATGAAGAGTATGGGCAGAGCATATCCACTTCAATCGAATGAAGAGTATGGGCAGACCATATCCACTTCAATTGAATAAAGAGTATGGGCAGAGCATATCCACTTCAATCGAATGAAGAGTATGGGCAGACCATATCCACTTTAATCGAATGAAGAGTATGGGCAGAGCATATCCACTTCAATCGAATGAAGAGTATGGGCAGAGTATATCCACTTTAATCAAATGAAGAGTATGGGCAGATCATATCCACTGCAATCGAATGAAGAGTATGGGCAGAGCATATCCACTTCAATCGAATGAAGAGTATGGGCAGAGCATATCCACTGCAATCGAATGAAGAGTATGGGCAGAGCATATCCACTGCAATCGAATGAAGAGTATGGGCAGAGCATATCCACTGCAATCGAATGAAGAGTATGGGCAGAGCATATCCACTGCAATCGAATGAAGAGTATGGGCAGAGCATATCCACTGCAATCGAATGAAGAGTATGGGCAGACTATATCCACTTCAGTCGAATGAAGAGTATGGGCAGAGCATATCCACTGCAATCGAATGAAGAGTATGGGCAGAGCATATCCACTGCAATCGAATGAAGAGTATGGGCAGACCATATCCACTGCAATCGAATGAAGAGTATGGGCAGAGCATATCCACTGCAATCGAATGAAGAGTATGGGCAGAGCATATCCACTGCAATCAAATGAAGAGTATGGGCAGAACATATCCACTGCAATCGAATGAAGAGTATGGGCAGAGCATATCCACTGCAATCGAATGAAGAGTATGGGCAGAGCATATCCACTGCAATCGAATGAAGAGTATGGGCAGACCATATCCACTGCAATATGCTTTGATTCTCCTTTGCTTTAAGTTAGTGGCACATCACACGTCACGGTGTTTTGTAAAAGACTGGTGTAGAGCATTTTTAAGGGGGCAGCTGTGGAAAACAGTAACTGAATGGTCAGCAAGGCATCCCAATAATGCATGAATAGTTAATGTTATATTATCGTGAGACCCAAGCAGCTGGTTATGAGATTGTACCAGACATCAATAACAGGACTTTCACAAAACAAGAAAGAGGACTGAGAAAGAACACAGAGGCGCTCATGTTTGCTGAAGACTTAATGAGGTGCATAGATTGGGGTACAACACTGTGCACTTAAGGTTACAAGAAACACATATATCACATCTGCACATCTTGCATCTTAATAACCCATGGCTGTTTCAGAACTGTCACCACATGACTTGCCATATGATTGCACTGCTTGTATAAATTATAGACACTGCCACACTGTTCCTCATCCCCTTCATATGGTATATCTGGGCAGCAGTACCAAATGTATAAATGTATCTGCAGACTCTAACATTCATAAGGATTGGTAAATCTGGAATTATATACTGTTTGAAGTAATCATTTTTATGTCTATTACTGAATGTGAAAATATATTTAACTTCATGGGAATAACTACAGGGGGCATTCTTTCTGCACAAAATGAAGCAACTGCAGTAGAACTACATTATACAATTTCTGTGGCTTTGTCCCCCCATTATTTTTAGCTTTGTCAAGAACTGGTTGAGAGCTATGGTAGAATCATAATGGATGTGACCCAAGAAGGAATGCATGCGTTTCACACACAAGTATTACTAGCATCTTGAGTTTCTTTATTCTACTGCATTGCATCTACACACAGTACTCAGGATAGAGAAAATAATCTGGCAATTAATCAAGAGCAGGCTGTAGGATAATTTGGCAATCATTTAAATTAACAAAAAGAAAACACACTGATTTATAGATAGCATTATAAAAAGAAACCTGCTTTGTTAAGTGCATCAATAACAGATGAGTCATCATCTGCCCTTTCGAATACTGGCTATATAGTCCTTTCAGAATGTGATAACATCCGGATAACCCCTCAGTATATTCACCGTAAGGACTACCTCATGTGTAGAAATGGCACCTGTGTCTTGTATCTTAGTATCAGTATACAATGCACATCATAGTTATTTTTAAACCTAAAATGGAAGATACTGTTAAGATGAGAAAGCAGTGGATGAATGCTTCTTTTGAGGGAAGCATCACATCTCTCCACATAGTAAGTGCACAAATTCCACTGTTGCAATCACTGTAGCTCACAGGTCAGGATGATTATTGTTGGAAACTTAAGGACAAATAAAATATGACTAACACTAAGGTGAACCGCTACTGGAGAATGAAAAACAATCCAAAGAACAAAAAACTCCAGAACTGGAAACGATGGCAGATTTCAATGGTTTATTCACTGAACACAGTAAAGGAACTCAAAGCTTTCAGGCAAGAGCCCTTCTTCAGTTTGTAATTAACAGTTTAAGCTTAATTCAATTATTACCATTTAAACTAAACCCTATGTGACACAGGCCCAATCGACATACAAAATCAGTTAATTATTCAAATGTTTGCCTGAAAGCTTTGTGTTCCTTTACTGTGTTCTATGAATAAATTGTTGAAATCTGCCAGTGTTGCCTTCTCTGGAATTTTTTGTTCTTTGTATTGTTGGAAGCTGTCAGTCTTCTCAGTGTATAGTTAGTGAAAATAAGTTGAACCTAAACTAGGGCTGGCCTTTGGTCAATTGGTGCCCTAGGCGAAAGGACTCCACAGCACCACCCCACACCACCCAGCTCCCCCATCCCGGTCTACCCACACCATACATATTACTTTTTTCTTGCATTTTCTCACAGTTTGCCTTACTATTCAGGTTTTCCTGTATTCAGTCAACATGTTTTAAATAAAGCATTTCTTTACTACAACAAAATAAACAAATAAGTACTGCAAAAACACCCCTGTTAGAGTGGCACCCTAGGCGGCCACCAAGGTGGCCTATGCTTAAGGCCAGCTGTGAACCTAACAACCCAGCAAGTAACATGCACCCAAGCCATTCATTTAGTTTTGTCCATCATGTGATGTGATTGACTATAGCTAGAAATGAAGGCTAAGAAAACAAGCACATAAATATAGAAAGTGGCAGCAAAGAAAGGAACAGGATGGAACAGTTGGTGTTGCAGCTTGAAGAAGTGTGTTACTGACTTGCAATTATAAGGATAAGTCTGAAGCAGAAATACAGAAACAACAGAAAATGCAGAAATGTAGAAAGATGGCCACTGATGGACCCCCAAGTGAATATTTCATGAAAATGTCTGGAGTGATGCATTTCCATGACAACAAACACCGTGAGGGGTGGCATCAGGCTAAGGATGTTGGATGCCCTAATGCTAATCATACAACAGATTTATTTTACATTTCTTTAAATAAACAAACAAAAAATAGTGTTGGCATCTGAAAATCAGTGAAGCTAGACAGTAATGACTCTGTAACTATGCTTTCTGCTCATTATGAGGACAACAGGATGAATGCTGACTCACACCCACAAAACAGAAATTCAGTAATTTTTGAATCAAGGCAGCCTGCCACTAACAAATAAGGTTTAGGCATTAACTATCTATCAATCTATATACATCTGTGTATATGTGAGTATATGTATCTCTCTCTCTCTCTCTCTATATATATATATATATACATACATATATATATATATATATATATATATATTCAGAAATCCTCTATTCAACCATGAGCTTAACCACAACTACATGTTCCAAGAAAATGTAAGGTTTTCTTAATCCCATGACCCTGGCCCATGTAATATGTCACACACTAATGCTGTTATTGCCATATTCTAACTTGTAGTTATCTTACATATTTTCTTTTCCAGGATATATTTTGCCTTTCTGATATCACCTTGAATTCTCTGTCCATTCTTCAATCCATAAATTAACATATTGTCATTTAGATATTCAATTGTTATTTAAATTAAATCCAAACATTTTGAGAAACTTTAAAAAAAGGCATGAACTTGTGTGCTCTTTCCCTTGTGAAAGATCACCTCATGATCAATTTAAAAATACTGCTACATCACAACATAGTAAGAACAAACTTCATCAGGAACCGTCGACAGAGATCAAAACAAGAATCTCTGAAGAAGAATACAGCTGTATTTCATGGGTGAGGGTCAAGCCCCCACAAATCCCCTAACTTATATATAATAAAGTCATAGTCTCACAACAGTTGGGAAAGGAGACATTTCATTATAGAGGACATAAAGCTCTCATGCAAAAATCAACTTACTGATACGTGAATGTTATGATCTCCATATAGGTTTTAACTGCTCAGTCCTTAACTTGACACCCTTGCCATATGAAACACAGGTTTTCTGGATTCTACTCAGACCCTCTCTTACTTAGCTTCCTAGGTCATTCAAGTTGATACTTTGATGTCCACATCATCCATTTTTCAGATGTAGATGTCTAGAACTTTGTTCGAGTGATTGATGTTCTTCAATGGTTCACATAACCTTAGTAATTTACACAAGATTATCATTCGTATATGGTAAACACTCATACAGGAAGAAAAATGTACTTTGCTTTCAGTCTCAGAGTGAATAGTCGATCAAGTCCTGAGCCCTACAGTACTATCAACAGTAGCATGCTTATCATAGTGAACACATTCACCGTCCTTCATTATAGGACAGTACGCTGTTCAGTTTGCCATATGAGACTCTGGACTTGAAGTAGTGCAAAAAACAAAAAATTGGCAATGCTTTTATGAAGAAAAGCAGGAGAGGGTGGAGATGTGTGATCTTAAAACCATGCAACAGTCGCCATTGAATATACAGAAAGATGCAAAAGTTTGAAGTAGAACATGCAGAGGACACTTAAGAAATAATGCAAAGAAAATACTGGAAAGCACTGGCATTTATATGAATGCATACATGACGACTGCTGGACATTAAGAATTATAATTGTTTATTTCCTATAGCTGAAAAATCAGAAGAGGAAATGCAGCCTCTCTTGTAAATATCAATAGCTACACTTGGTACATAAAAATCTTTGCTACAGCATAGAACACTAATGATGACTATTTCAATTTTCATTAACTAAGATTTCTATGGAAGTGGTACCATTTCCCAATAAAACAGATTTCACTGTTTCCTAGAAGGAATGTTGTTAGCACAAAGGGTGCACGGTTTGCTTTGTCCCACCTTCATTTACCTACTGCGTGTCACTTAACCAGACAGAGCTCCTGGGTTCCCCATTGAAAGAGACAATTGTGCCCGGTGGACTTAACTAGTCAACAAATAGATACAATAAACCAAAATTCAGCACATGTGTGCACATGTCTAGGTGTGTGTGTGTGTGTGTGTGTGTGTGTGTGTGTGTGTGTGTGTGTGTGTGTGTGTGTGTGTGTGTGTGTGTGCAGAGCTGGATCCAGCAGTTTCCTAGGGCTTAGTGGGGGCTTCCACAACATTTAATTGCTAAACTAACAATTATAAAACAAAAAAAATGTACATTTCTTCCATCCATACTTTTTTCTTTAAGGACACAATCTTTGTGGTGCATTGTACATTATTATTACCACACACACACACCCACACACACAAACACACGCGCACACACACAAACACACAAACACACACACATACACAAAGCAGCATGTAACATTATTTATACACACATGGGAACCAGAACTTGGGGCTCTTACTACAGCAACACATACGATTTAAACACTCATTGAAATGGGGCTTTTATCTTTTTGGAACAGTCGTGGACTGGAACTGCTGCTAAACACACATTAGACTTGGGAATTGTCACTGCCTTCATCTTTTTGGAACAGATATCATCTGGAGCTGCTTCTGAACTCACATTGGACAAGAGACCTGCTGCTGTTTACCCTTGGTAGACAAGAGTGTGTCTGTGTGTCTGTGTGTGTGTGTGTGTGTGTGTGTGTGTGTGTGTGTGTGTGTGTGTGTGTGTGTGTGTGTAATGCCCTAGTTAGGAATGGCAGGCTACTTAATTAGCTTGGGCAGGCTCAAACCCTGTACCTTGGCTATAGGAGATAGGATTCTTAATCCTCTGCACCAACTACCGGACTGCTCACTTAGTTATCAGACTTGATTGAAATGTGCTGAAATGAATAATTTTGTCTTTTATTGGGTCATACATTTTGTTTAATTGTTTAATGGACAAAAAAAAAATCTTCAAAACTACAGGGGTCCATTTTCAAGAATTGTGAGTTTCAAGGCACCATTGCTCATGTTAAGTCTATTTTCAATGTGCAGCTGTTTGTTTAGTGCTTGTGCTATAGAAAGTCAAAGCAATGTTAGTAGCACTACAGGTAGCATACTTCCTATTAATGCCTCTGCAGTTGGTTCTACTCCCACATGAGGTAGGTGGATTGGCGATACTGCACTGCACTTTGGCAGTGGGAGAGAGTGTTGCTCTCCGAAAGGTGTCATCCATCGGATAAGATGTTAAACTCAGGCCCCACCTGTCTGGGTTAATGGTAAGTCATCTTTTCAATCCACCTGCACTATCAAAATGACTAGCAGAAAGTTCCTCAATGCCCTGGCCAAATTTCTACTAGTAGTATAAATACCACCAAGAGTCTCCCCGAAAAGACATTACTAGCCTAGTGGGACTAACCTAGTCAACAAAGGATATTTAAATTAAAAGTTTTAAATTAAATCCATATCTCTCCCTGCATTTCAAAGGGAAAGAAAAAGCAATATGCACACTGACAGCTTTGAGCAATGTTTATGTTTACTGGAAGAGAGAAAGACAAGTAATGGGGCACCAGAATGGTTGCAAGGGATCCTGGTCCATTCCTCTGCCTAGGACCCCATTTGACCATGACCCAGCTCCTTGTGCATGTGTTTGTGTGCATGTGTACAGGGGATACCCTACAACAAGGTATATTAAATATCATTCATTATTTCTATGGCAGTGATTAGCTATATAGTAAGACTGATTATTAGGGCTGCATGGCATCCATCCAGTGCTTCAGTGGTATTGCCAAAACCAACAAACAGGGTCAGCGGAAGGCACCTGCACTGAAAGAGTACCCTATAAACAGCCAACATTACATCTTTTATCTTTATTTATATTTCTCCTCGTTCATAAATTAGTCAAGTAATTCTGGCTTCAGTCAATATCAGCATAGAAGAAAACATGGTTAATGTTTACAGGATCTGCTCTGTACTAAAATTGCATTATAAAACCTAAATTAAAAGCGTAAATATGCTCAAATTTTTGTACACATTTTTGTACTAATAAAACCATGCGTCCTTAACATGAATGACTAATAAATAATGACTTGTCTGGTAAATAGTCATACATTTAATGTTTTGTGATACTTCATAACAATTAACAAAGGATTACATCCTAGCTTAAGGCCTTTAATTTTCATGCACGGCAATATGTACACATGCATTCAGTACAGAAATATATAATGCAGTGTCATGGTGTTTGCAGTATGACATTTAAGGTGATTTTGTGAAACCCCTTCTGTGTTGATTAAGTCAGACCTTAGGAATCCAGGTCTTATTTGATAAGTATTTTATTCTTTTACAAGATTACACTTCACAAATCTGGCTGATGATGACAAACTTGCTGCAATAAGCAGGAGGCTAGCTGTGTTGTCGTCTTTCAACCACAGGCATTCCCAAATTATTTTAGCCTGTTAGTGCCAGATAAAAGTAGTAGAACCTGCTTTTTTTCCATCCTGTTAGAAATGTTTTCTCTTCTTATTCCTGATTAAAGAGATATACTTATTTATGATACATATTTGAGCTGAGGTCTATTGCTGTGATATTGTGTTAATAGCCAGAAATGAAAGAAGCACAAATGTACATACTGAAACAACATAACATACATAATATTGACAGCAGATAAGCACCCTCTGCTCATACTTACCTTTTTTAATACAGACTTCAGAACATGCTCTTGCATATTTCTGAAGTAGTTTGAATTCTTCTGCAGCATTTCCCAATGTAACAGCCACAAAGTATAGAAACGCATTTTATTCAAGTTACACATTTCCTTTTTTTTCATTTACTTCTACTCATCTAATTGCACATTGTGCATATAGTCACTGCTCCGTGGTGCACAATGTTAGTTAATAGCATACTATGATTCATAGTACAACCATGAAGATATACTAACTCAGCAAAATAGAAGTTCAATGCAATCATTTTCAAAAGAAGTGGTAGTAAAGGCTGTGGAAAAGAATGCAGCATTCAATAAACACCAGGATACAATGCTCAGTCTTGAACCAAAAGAGGCAGAAAAGCAATCAAAATAGTAAAGACTTACATTGATGAAACATCAATACAAATTTTAGGAAAGTTCTAAATGTGGCATTAGCATAGTAAAGTTCAAAGTAAATATACGGCTAGTAATCAGAATAAAAGAAGAAAGGAACTAAAAAAGTCAGAGACACAGGGCAAGCAACTGAACATCTGCATCTGCTTAGCTTTCTAAGAAGTGGAGGTTAGAATGGTACTTAAACTAAGCAAGACAAATTATATGGATGGAACTGAAGTTTCAACTAAACAAGTTCACGCAGGAGAATAGCTTTATAAAACTTTTAAAACTGAAAGTATATAGGAGAACTGGAGCAGACTGGGTTACCTTGACATTTTAATGGAAGTAGAAGCCAAGATATTGAAACAGCTTAGAAATATCATTAAGGAATAATGGAATTAATAGTGGCACCACTAAGGTTAAAGGGTGATGTAATTCTACTAAGCAAAAGCTGGCTATGAGAGACTCATTGGAAACTACAATATAGTAATTTGGGCTATAGAGCAGACAATGTATAGTTCCCTACTGTAGGTAAGAATTGTTTAAAATGGAACTAATTTATCCATAAAGTATTAGTAGACAGCAGGAATATTGACCCACATAATTCCAATAGAGAAATTATATAGGCAGAAAGGAGCAGTTGATATAATGGCAAGGTAGATATGACATGTCCCTGTGTAAAGCTTATGAGCTGATGAAGCGCCACAGAAAAAAATAAATAATATAGAAATCTGACAAGCTTACAGTGAGCTTCAAAGTAAAAAGTGATAATAGTAAACAATGCCCAAAGCTAAAAATTAGAGTGATTAATAACCTTTATGCAAGACTCATGGCTGTGATATTTCCTCTTTAAAATATAATTAGCAATGGAAAGGACAATAATGTTATTTCTGTGGAAGATAAATATCAGCAGATCCAAAACTATGTGATTATACAAGGTAATGACGGATGAAGAGTACATATCACCAGCGACGCAGGCACTGTCTAGTATGAAACATCTTAAAAGTAATGGAAAATAAGTTTTGCACAAGAAAACTTGGAAAATAAAACTCACTGGTAGAGTGCAAAGGTCATTCAAAAATTAAATTGGAAAGATACATGTTTAATATTTCTTTCGGATAACTTAAACTGAAAGAGTGCTGTAGGAAAATATATGAAATATCCTGTGAAATATTAGAAGAGGCATCAGCAACAAAAATGAGGGAAGCCATTAAGTCGCTGTACATATTGTTGAAGAGACCCATCTCACATACTCTGTACAGTTCTAACAATAATATTTCAGTCTACTTAGAAATGTTACTGAGATATTCAATTGTAGTAAGCCCAAAATATTAGTTTCTTTATTAGAACACAGATGAGAAAAGATAATTAGAGATTAATGCCGAACAAGGAGAGTGATGCAGAGAAACAGAGCATCCAGGGGTGTTGTGCCTCCATATCCCTTGAAAGTCTGTTATTTCACAATAAAACACACCCAGAATTAAATTAATTTGCTTAAAAATTAGCAGCCATATCGCTTTAGTAACTCCAAAAAAAAGTTTTTAATCCATAGAAAGGACATGTTCACATTTTCCAGGTTAGCAGCTACTTTTTATTTATTTATTTATTTGTTTGTTTGTTTTTGTTACTTTGTGTTTCTTGTTCAACAAACAGAAATCATTCAATGGTAAGTGAAGGCAAGATTAAAAAGGAAGAGGGAAGGAATGCCTCAGACAAGGTTAGAAGAACTAGTCATCACAATCTTTAAAAATGATCCAACTGCAAGAACTTCATTATATCATTCTTTTATGTATATATGTGTGTGTGTATGTATGTATCTACCTATCTATCTAGCCATCTAGCTATCATGTATGAATATGTGAGTCATATATAACTTCCTAACATAAGGATAAGTAAGAGTCGTTTGAAAAAACATTAATAGAAGTGTTGTTTTTACTTTTTTTTTTTTTAAATCAGGGAGGTAGTGTGACATATTTCCAGTGTCATCTTTGGTCACAGTGAACATTTTCCTGTTAGTGCTGACTTAAACATGTAACTTGATCTTTTCTGAGTGTTGTGAGGTGATTTTTTACAGTATTACTCCAGTGCTCCGCGTTTTTTTTTTCTGAAACAGCCATTATGAAGTATAACTGGGCTAAGCAACCAATCACTTTCCAGTATTTAAGAATGCCATTTCCTAAAGGGTGTCAGCAAATGAAGAAGGATGGTTCAGGACGTCATGACTGAAACTTTCTTGTATCCATAAGGAATCTTAATCTTTAAGAGGAAATTGTGTTTTGGAAGACGACTTGCATAAAAACAGGAGGTATAGCAAGTATTTTTTTTTTCAGTGAGTGTACTGTGGATTCATGGGCCAGTCTTCAACAGATATAAAATTATTTAAATTCTGTGAAGTAATTCATGTTGTCATAGCTCATCTTGAATTGTGAGATCTAAAAATGTATGAGGACAAAACACAATCACTTGTACATTTTATCAAAAACCCATGACCATAAGTACCTATGATCTGTACCTGTAAGTACTTGAGGAAACCAGGAAATGATGAAAATGTTTAAACAGTAAAATAATCCTTTTTCTGCAGAAGCCAAGTCCCCTGCATGTCCTTACTTTCTCCCCTTGCCCTAGAAGCCAAGCCCTCTGCATGTCCCTACATTCATTTCTTGTTCAGTCTCATGCAGTGGTCAGCCCAGGTTAGGTAAAGACTAATCAGTACTAAAACATGTCATAATTGCTCTTTGCTAGAAACTGTTACCCTTGAAATATATTACAATGCAGTGAGCACTTAAATGCTGTTACAAGAGTTGGCATGCAATGCCGTAATAGACAAATAACATTTCAAGCAAATTAAAACCGAACAAGGTCAGCTAGAGCAAGGCCATGCAAACCCGTGGAACAGCATTAGGTTGTGAATGAGAATCAGAACGCAGAATATAAAGTAGCCCACAATAACTACATATCCATGCACACTGATATTGCTGTTGTCAGATTAGGCAGTACAAAAGGTCTAACTGTGCGACTGCATTATATGTTGCTTCAGTACTACCTACGGCCATTGAATACTACACAGACGGGTCAGATCCAATGACAATACTCATACAGACAATACTGGAATTATTAATTGAATGGCACATTTTCTAATGAGATACAACTGAAAGCTCCAGGCAGTGAGTCAGGGAGGAGACACAAAAGACATATGGTAATACATACTGTGTTTAAAGGGAACAGGTGTGTGTTGGTAAAATAGTAATCCAGCTTCTTAGAGCAGAACATTTCTCAGGAATGCATTATGAAATGCTAAAGGATAAAACAAAATGATAGTGAATTATCATATCAGCCATATTACTTCTCAAAAACATACATTTTACATTTTAAGAAGGCACAGAAATGTGGTTAAAAAAAATTCCAGATCCCCACACATGCACAAGAATATTAGTAAATATTCTAGACTACAGAGTCTATATAAACAGAAGTATAAGTCATACAAAATACATATTTTAACCAGATCATGCATATTTTATACTTGCTCAGAATTATTTAAATTGTGTTATTTATTTATTTTTTTTGCTTGTAATGCCCTGGAAAGAACCATCACAATTCTTACAAATGTTGGAGTGGAGTGCTTTATATCTTTACTATTAGGATTTTGTTTCAGACATAATTTGAAGAGAAAGAATGGAAAATAATAGGATTCAAAATATAAATAACTAAAAAAAATTAAAAAAATAACACATTTGCACTAATATACAGGTTGTATTTATAGTAAACTGCAAAGTTGGCTGTCATAGACAAACTAAAGCTGATGTGGCTGAGCTATTTGCATCTCAAAGCAAGATCCATAAAACATATTAACAAAGACATTTTTGGCACCAATTTTTATTGTTTTTATTCCTTTTATTTATTTTATCACTTGTTGTATACTCATGCTTATGTGACACCACTTACATATCACAACTTGGTGACAGTTTTGGCTACAGCTGTTTTGTGTACCTAAACTGAGTATGCAGAGAAAATCTGTACATTCCATTTACGATGCAACACTACTTTTCTGGACATACATCCAGCAGCAGAGGAAGAAGTGTCCCCAGCCTGATGTCATATTGCTGCAATAACATCTAATTTATATTGTTCAATTATTTTTAATTGCCCTGTGGCTTAACATACCAGACACCCAAGTTATTTATTCTTGAATCTCATTGTCTGTGTGTGTGTGTGTGTGTGTGTGTGTATTTGTGTGTGTTTTCTATCTTTCTGTTTATCTATCGATCTATATGCATATCTAAATAGGGTTCCTATTACCTGATTGAATGTTTAGGTTAGCGACTACCTAAATGTCAATCTGGTAATAGCGAAAGCAAAAAACTGCGAATGGCCGATTTAACACAGGGAAAGAATTCCCTTCGCCGTTATGTGGATTTTTCCCCTTTCCCAACTGTAGAGCGATTTCAGAGTATATTTAGTTAGTGTGGGTGTGGGATCACAGTCTCCCACACTGGGGGGGTTTGGGGGTCAAAGCCCCGCCACTTCATTTTGGTTTCTATTTTTTTTTTTTTTTGCGGCCGACAAATTTTTCGATATTACCAGGTTGACATTTAGGTATTTGCTAACCTAAATACTTGATCAGGTAATATAAATTTAAACTCGCAAAATATCGATTCTATCTCATAGACTCAGATTTTTTTCAGTCTTTTATCAGGTTGCTGTAAACCCTCAGTTGCTGGAACATTTTTATCAATCATCTTGTGTTATAAAATATGTAAAAAAAATCTTCAGCTTTAAAGTTTATTTTAAGCAGGAGGTGACACAGGTAATATATAACACATTTGTTAATATAAATGGATTTTCTTCCATACTATCTGATTATCAAAAGTTAACAGAAATTATGTTTGTTGGCTGATGGGAATGTTGATTTACTAAATATGATCAAAGGTAAATGGATGTTGCAGTCAGACAAGCAACATGCATTACATGAGAGTATAACAAGTGAATATCAGTAAAAACAATAAAAAGCCCAAAGCACCAAGATGAAGCATATCTATGCACTACTTGTTCAATATCAGTACGCTAGAGCTAACAACGTGCAACATGCTTACATTGATGGTAATAACGTCAGGCCATGAGGTACTCTAAATCTGCTCGCTTGCAACTCGATGATATTCATACTTCTGACTGCACTAATTACTTCACTTCAGCAGGCAGTAAGTTCATAGAACGCTATCCTAGGAAAAAGAATTGACCTTTTTAGCAAACCTACTCTTAAAATGGGTTGAGTAATGACAGAGATGAACATCTATACTGTTGCTTATGTAAAACAGAAAATAGTATATCAGTAAGCATGGCCAAAGCAAACGCCATATCGGCCACAAAAGGGGTAAATTGCGCATCATAAGAAACATGATATGATAACTAGAGCATCACATTTCATTCTACTTGTTTTAATTTCTACTCTGATGGATAAGACCAAGATAAAAAAGACAGCTCTTCTAGAAGAAGGTATATTTCCATTTGGTAGGGGGAATTAGGAAGACAAAGGAAAAGCACTGGACTAAATTATCAAAATGGAATAATCTCTGAAAGAAAAGATGACAGCGAGTTAATCTGTTGACATCACGGCAGCATAAAACAGATGAATTACTGATACACATTTGACCTCCAATGCACACAAAATGTATCCACCGTCCCATATCCATGGAAATGGAATACAACAGACCTCCTGAATAAAGCACTGTCCCCATTCCCTGAATGCAAGCAGTCTACTGCTATTAAATTATTCAAATTGCACCTGTATTCAGAATTTAAAAAATCACATCAGATTTACTCCAGCTCCAAACCTAATTTCTGAACTCCAATCAAAAATGTGTTGTCTACAAACAATGAAGTGATAAAGCACTACATTAGCATATAAAATCACGATACTTGCTGTGTGTACTCTAATGTTCTTGTGTGATGGCCATTATAAAACAGTGAAGCCAAAACCCATATTTTTTCAACTATGTATTATCTCATAAAAAATATGTTGGGTATAAAGTTTACTCTGATAATAAGTGATTATTATTATTATTACTACTAATTATATCAAAAGAGTGAACACTGTCTTTATTGTTCAAACAAGATTTAATAAACTAAGTTCTGTTTGCTACACATTTTGCAGCTACTACTGTTACAAAGATATGTTCATATAGCTATGTCAACAGGCAAACATGATCTTGCATTTCTCTAACATTCATGCTGTTTGGCATTTTCCTACAGATTTCCGTTATTTGATTGAATTCTTATATGAGTGAATCATAAATCACTGAACACAATTGACTGAAAACTTATTTGACTGAATCATAATTGATAAAAAAACTTTACAGAACAAATATGCAATAAAAATGTTTTTTGCAGGGAGGCAAGCCCCCTGCATTCCTTCCAATCCCCCTTGTGTGTTTTGCATGTATATAAATATAAACATATAACACACACACACACATACACACACACACACACACACACACACACACACACACACACACACACACACACACACACACACACACACACTAGATCCACTGTCACACAACTGCAATGAAAAGAAAACCAGAAAAAAAACAGAAAATGAAAACTAGTGCTGGAGCATATACTCACACATCTACAGATCTCAGAGTACAACATAACGGTTGTCATTGCCATTCCACAAGTATTGTCCTAGACTCACATGATAACAGCTATAGTCAAGTATGACACTATCACATACTTTAATTTATACTTTTCTATCAATTGTAATTCACTCAAATGAGTTTTCAGTCTGATGAGTTTGACCATTTGTGATTCAGTCAAATGAGCCTTCAGTCAAATGATACAGACCCATTTCCTACAGATCATCAAATAATGTCTTTGTCTAGGAATTTTTTTAATGTCAAAAGCAAAGTAACAATTCAGAAGTTTTGTTTTTTGTAATGCTGTAAACATTGGGGAAATTAGAAATATAATAAATATGCTTTACATACTAGTAAATATAGTTGTGGATGCACCAATTTTTTCAAATCAGCAAATACGTTAAACAGCAATGAAATAAAAATCAGTTCTATTAAAATAAGGGAAATGCACAGTATTCCTTAACAAACGTGTAGTACTATTTCCATATTTTATTCTTATTATTTTCATGGCATTAATTATGTTTTGTCTGCTAGGATACCCTACGATGAACATTCTGCCTGCTAGAATACTTTATGTCTTCCTAATAGCCTGACACTCATGATAGGCTGTGACTATAGTGTTAATTCTGTTCTTACTGACCAATGATCTTTATTCTCTCAGTCCCCCCCACCCAAGTCTTAATGTAGAATAATAGGCAATGGCAGTGTTGCTGGTGTCTATATCAGATCATCGAAGAGGCATTACTGCAAATGCCTCTTCATCAACATGAAAAGAGTGAACTGCGAATTACATGAATGACTGAATCAGCAATTTTTTCCTAGGGGAAAAAAAATTGCTTGGCCATAAGCATAAATTTGCCCCTTTCCCCACTGTAGTGAAATCTCAGAGTTGGCATATTTAGTTAGGTGGGTGTAGGGGTCATAGCCTCCCACTTTCAGATATTTTTAGTAATATTTCATTTCTGGCCAGATCAGTGATTTTTTTCCCTAGGATAAAAATTGCTGATTCGGCCATTCACATAATTCTCGGTTCACTGTTTTCATGTCAATGAAGAGGAATTCGCTGAAATGCCTCTTTGATAATATAATACAGACCCTGTTGCTGAACTGACAAAAAAAAAATTAAAAAAAAAAAAATATTTAGTTGTGCTCTAAACATTTCAAACATGTAAAAAAAGTAAGAAAAACACAAAAATTATGTATTTGTCAGGTGATCATTTTTGAAGTTTGAAAGCAGCTGAATGTATAACATTTTAGACAAGTATTCTCAATAGCTCTATATCTGGAAGCAATTTCATCCTGTGCTGTTTTTCTCCCGCTGCGTGTGCTCAGTAATTTTGTCTTTGTGTACATGCATACATATTTCTTTTTACTTTGCTGATTTTGTTCACAAATAGGTCACTTACATTTCTGTCCCCATATGCCATACAACATTCCCAAATCCTAAATCTATCTTTTGTGAATGTATTCTCCTCTTAAGTGCAAACAAAGACAATGATGTCTCTAAAAGTAATTCCCAGATGCTTGTCTCTGGGTGACAGAAATAGTGACACAGATAAGTATAGAAGTTTCAGTAAATATAGCAGCTCTTGCTATCTCTGCCTTCTGAAGAAATTACAGAATTAACAACTGAAGCTATGGCTTCAATGACCAGCTGTGGATAAACATTCACCCCTTTTATGGCTAGCCCACTGCCTGTCATATTAATATTTTAACCACAAATATAGTTACGTCTCTCTGCAAGCTCATTCCAGAAGAGGACTTACTGCGTAGTATACTATCCAATGTGCCTTTAGGCAGCCGTTGGCAATTGTATTTTGTATGGACTGCATCACACAATATCTACTAAATCCAATATCTGCTTTAAATAAAGACTTTGATAGTCATACCAGAGATTGTAACATGCAAGCTGCCTATTTAGACATTCTTCAGATTTCCTTTAAGCAGCAGAGATGGCCGTTGGTGCTTGAAAAGCTAAGTGGTTATTAAAATATATACATGCGGTCCTAACATATTTAAATCAAAGTCGCTGTTTTCCTCTTCTTTTTCTGAAAAGCCAAGATGATATCCATCTTACCACAGCAATATTTATCCTGCGTTTCAAGATTTATGCAGCCTACATAATTATTTCATACATTACTTGACCAATCTAACATAACAAAAAGAAAATGAAAAAATGTTTCTTTGCTTTTGCTGTGGTCTCAAGGACAGAGTGTTTCTCATTTGCAGTCTGCCATGGCAACTGTTAAAGCTGTTAGTTATTAAAGTTACTCAGCCAGTTTCATGCAGCATTTTAAAAAAAGAACAAAATGAAGTCATCTCTGTACAGACACACCGATGACTGATGGAAAGGTATGTTACTCTGACACTGGTTTCACATAAGTTTCTATGTTCAAAAGTACACCCTACTATAACAGCTATTACTAATGTGGAAGGCTGCATCAGAATGGAAGGGAACTGAATAATATTAATTAGACATGGTGAGCAAAATTAGAAACTCCAAAGCAGTGAAGAAGTGGAAATAGAAAGTAATTTTCCACATCATTCCAAATGCTTTAATAGCCATTATCAAAGCGAGATTGAGAAGTTATGTATCAACATCTGTAAATGAAATCGAGTTATACAAGTGCTGTGAAGGATTTCCTGTAGTGTAAGATGCACTCTCCAATAACTACTGAAATGCTAAGAATAAATGCGGTCTCATAACTGAGATGGTTTTAACTGATTATTACTTAAATTACCTGCATTACATTTCTATAGTAATGCACCAATTTTATTACCAGTTTGGGCTCAATATACAAAAAATCTCAAGCAGATAACTGACTGCATTAAAATCTTAAATGCAAGCTTGCAATAATTAGGTTTCAGTACTTGTGTCAGAAACATTTCATAATCTATCTCTAGAAATGGAAGTAATAAACATTTTCAGCCTTATTTGTGACTGTATAAAATAAGGATGAAAGCTTGGTGTGCCTTTTACAATGTGTCTCTAATCTGTAATAAGCAATTAGCAGGTTTAAGTGTTGGTCAGAACAAACTTGTATAAAATAAATCAATGTAAATTTTATTGAAAAAATATAAATACAGCTATATTTTGTAGTGTCTATTTTGAGTTTTTTCACTTTAGAAGTATAAAGTATTTTCATTGTATTTAATCATGACATTTGTGAAGAACTCTGAGAAAACTGCTGTGCAGAAATGGACTCTGGGAGAAAAAGAGTATACAATACCACAGTCTTATGATTATACTGAGTTAATTAACTATTACATCATAATAGATATAGGGTGTGATTCACAATCAGTGTGTGTATCAGTACACAGCATGACATTACATGGGAACCGGACACAGTCAGGTAGGTTTTGATTCATAATCACAGTGTTAAAGAGCAGCTAATGAATGCATAATTACATACAAATGTGATTCTCTGACAGCAAGTTATGATTCATAGTCATAACACAGATTAGGCACACACCAACTTGTGTGGCATTGTAATTGCAAGAAAGAAAGAAAGAATGTATGCCACGAGCTGACAAAGCATTTTCATGTAACATCATAATGTGGTAGGGCAATAGTTTTCTTTGCACAGGCATTGCTTGAGCAGTGTCATTTTCCTAGAAGCGACAGTTGTTGCTATCCTTAATGTGGGGAGGAGGGAGTGATAGATGCCTAGAACAGCAGAAGCTATGTAACCTGTGATGACCTCCCAGTGTGGCCACCCCCTCTATTTACCTGCTCTTGATGAAGGACAACACTGCTGAACAAATCTGTCATGGTAGCACTTTGCATCTTCCACAAAGATGTGGATACAGAAACAATACTCCACCATGGTCCTTATAAATCCAAGCATGGCATTTTCTCTGGACACCTTAGTCATAATGAAAGGATTGGCAGTGATAAGTAACACCCTTTTAGAGAATGGACCCCGCATTACCTGCATGACAACAGTGGAAGTGGCAGATAACGATATTCCTGCCCATGTGTTTATTGGGCCATATTGTTCAGCAGAGGGTCATGTGACATGATGATGCCAGGTGCCCTTGTTAGGCTGCAGTATAATGGGTATACCTGCGTCAGATACAGTGTTTTCATCTTCTGCATTGATCAAATGTTGAATACTACTAGTGCTGTCAGCAACATGGATGCCTCTTCTAATGAGGATACTAAGTAATCTGGCTTTACAGCTGATAGAACAGGGTGGTTGACTCTATACCTTCACCCTACACAAGAGGTGGAGAACCACCCAGGAGGGAAACAGACAGTTTCATATGTCACCTGGCTGTGATTTAATCCATACTTCAACATCACTGTCAGACCTTGCATAAGTATTGACATCAGCTTATTTTATGCCTATTCAGGAGTCACTATAGTAGCAGCAGCAGTCTGACCAGTGAGTCAGCAGAAACAAAACAGAGCCCTTTTGACATATTATGCACTCTGTTGTAAACAATGGTATTCAATATGCAGACATACAGACAGATGCATACCTCTAATGACAATCTTGTCAGCCTGCACACAATGTACCTGTGGGAAACATACATGTGGCTTGTCAATGCACAGTGTACAGCTACTGTATACACATGCATTACAGTTAGTAACCTGGTGAATCTCTCTCTGAGATGCATCAGGTTAGTTCATTTCTCCAGGTATGATAGCTGTGCCCTCATCATCCCCATGCAAGAACACCAGGAAGTCCTCTTCATCAGTTTAGCTTGCAGTGGGATATGCCCCCCAACACTAACTGACTTGTTTGTTGGCATGCTGGGTGCTTCCGTGCATACAGCTTGTGTGACTGTCACACAGATGTCTTAAGGTTTGCCAGTCTGTATGGGTTGCTGAATCTAATGAAGGAAAATGTGATGGTGGCTCCTGTGATATGATGTTTGGTTTAAACCTGGAGAACACACAACAGCCATTCACACAGCATAGGGTCCTCACATGCATATGTGGAACATACTCTATACATAAGGGATAGACAGTCCTGCTAGTGGAATGTGCATCTTCACTTACAGTGTAGGTATCAGGCTACATAATTTACATATAGGTTATATGGAGATACAGACTGCAAGCATTGAATAGTACAAATTTATATATATATATATATATATATATATATATATATATATATATATATATATATATATATATATATAGATACATACATACATACATATATATTTACACACGCACACACACACACACACACACACACACAAACATACACTTCCTAGCTAAGATCCCACGTGTACAGCGCACCAGAATTGTAAATGTTAGCACAGTACTGTGGTACTATGGATCCCTATGTAACTCCTCATAGTACCATACAAGAGAACTGATCAGCAAGACCGCTTCTGCCTTACCAGTACCCACCATTAGGCCTTTCCTCCCTTTTCATGGAGGACTAGGCCAATCATATGAGAGGTGAATTTATGAATACCATCTAGTTTCCAAGCTCATTTTTAGTGTGAAACAACGTGTTACACTGCTTTACTTGGAGAGCCTGTTTCTTATTTTTTTCCTGAGTTGGGGTATGCACTGTGTGACAAATCTACCATCTTCCTTAACCAATTTACTTCACAGAGTATATTTATATTTCTGGCCCTAGTGTTAGTTGGAGTGTTTGATTTATGGAGTATGAGAGTTTATGAATGACTGAATCCCTTATAGCTCAAAACGAAGGCACAGATTTCCCCTAAGGATTCTATAGTTAACTAAATAAAGAGATAAAACCTCCAGTATTTCTTGGTTGTTAAGGTATTTTAAGCCCACAATCTTTTCAGTTACAAACTTCTAGTATGTTTCCAACTGCTGTATGCTTAGGAAGAATATCCCAAAGGAGCCATTGTACTCAGTGATGGGTTTAATCAGTGCAGAGTAAAATGTGAGGACTTCTTTTGACCTGGAAGAAATACCTTTTACTATGAGCTTTGCAAGGTAAACAGATTTCCTAATCACTGTTGCAACAAGAGGGAGAGAGCTGCCCACCCAAGTACCTAGGTCTCCCACTCTCTTTTCATTTGAAGTGGTGCTTTACTTGTTCTATAGATTGGAGCTAGGGAGCACTAACTAAATGCTACAATGTTGCATTTTGTGACATTGAGTTTGAATCCATTTTTGTATATTAGCTATAGACATGTGTAAGTGCCTGCTGGAGTGCCTGTATGTCAAAGGCTGACTTGATGTGTCCAAGCTTACAATCATCCATGAACTTTATGTCTGGCACTACTGGCTCATGACTCTGACCCTATGGCTGTGGCAGATGAAAAGATGGGGAAAGGGATGGTTTGTCATCTCCCAGTCAGACAGCCCAGATCAATTGAAAGCCACAGCCCTGTCATGAGAGAGGGTGGTGACTTACAGTATGATCAATGTCTGCTTGGCTGCTACCATGTCTGATGTTGTAAATAGCATGTGCACTCAACTGGCACCCCACTGACATCAGAATAGGGTGTGTCCTCTGTCACTAGCCACCATGAACCCATTTGAATCGTCTCCTGGGTCTAATTGATATAACTCAGTATAAGCTGGCAGTCAGCATGTTCATACCTGACCTTATGCCCGGCCTCATGTGTCTCATCATAATGTACAACAATCCAGTCTTTGGGCATTGTCCACTCCTCCTCAACACCATTTTCCACCCTCTCTTTCTCTTTTACTGGTCCATAATCTTCTGCCCCTACTGAGTAAAATCCTCCACTAATTGCCTGTATATTTTGTGGTCATATGTATACTCCAGATGCCTATCTGTACCCAACTTTCTGTGCCCTGCTTGCCTATTTATCTTCCTGTTATCAATTTATCTCTCTCTCTCTACATATACAAAAAATGGTCCCTATTCCCACAAAACAAATGTGCCTTGACTTCCTTTTGTGACACATGCTTTTCTTTTATGGTTCACTGAAATGTGTACCTCTCTTAGCTATATTCATCCATTTCTTCCTGTGCTACACTACCCTTTTCCACCTCAGGAAACCCAAGTAATTGGAAGCTTGACAGTAGGTGCTTGCACTTTGATGCAGTTTTGCTGAATCTTGCACCTGCTGAAGAAAACGTTGACTTGCACTATCTATTGCCTTCAGAGATCTGTACTAACTAGCATGTGGCTGCTACCTTCCTCTGCAATGTGCTACTATTTCTGCTTCACTTTAGCTGCAACATTTTGGTCTTTATCAATTTTTCACATTGGCAAATGGTTATGTGCACACCAGAATACATTATTGCCATCTGTATGCTCATGGCCTCTTTACACTGTAGTGAATCAATGCTTAGTGGCACAACCTCTGCTCAGTAGCACTGAACATCCTTATAAATATCAGCTGTAGTTTCTAGCAAATTTACTTCAGACAGCTAGTACTGTATTTCTCGATGCCACTTCACAAAAACACAGAGGTACAACTTTCCAGTCAAGTCAAAAAGAGCATTCCTGAAGTGAAGTTTATATCCTTCTGAGAGTCGAAGAATGCATTTAATCTAGAATCTGAAAAACAGTATTTTGTATGTTTGTGGGGAGTAACGAAGACATTGATTCTGAGAGAAGAGCAATTGAAATTGTTAAAGTATGTAACCTGCATTTGTCAGATTAAGCTCACTATTTTAGATACTCAATTTTAACACAACACATTATTTTTGATGCTACTAATATTTCTTGCATTTATAAAGAGATAGTTTCATATAGATGAAAAGTTTATTAAAAAAATCATACATTTGCAAGTTTCTGGAAAATATTGAACATGACTGAAATTGTGAAGCTGTATTTAGCAAATAGAATACATTGTTGTAGCCATAACTTTTTCATCTCATTTCTGTAGCACTTCGATGTGAACACAGCAGTAAAAATCAGGTCTATATTTAAGTAGCGGGGGGTGTGGGGATGCAGGGGGGCTTGCTGCCCTGCTTACACTCTTTAGTATTTCTTTTTTTTTTTTTTTTAATTTTTTAAAATATTCAAACATTTAAGCATTTGATCACTAAAGTTTGACCTTTAGTGATTCGAACGTTTAAACGTTTGAATATTTAATATAGACCCTAAAAATCTTTTTTCTCCATCCTACCCTAACCATCAGCCTTATCCCACTTTCTCTAACTGCCCACTAGTTTCCCTTCATCCACCAGTAATGAAAATTGGACTTTTTTTTCTTCTTAAGACCCTAAATCCCCTGATGCAGTGGTTTCAGTTTTTTATATGTCTCTTTGCAAAGGCTATGTATAATTGAAGTCTTGCTAATGTGGAGGTACAGACACATGATCTGTGTTGCTAAAGGACTATTAAGAGGGAAGGCAGAAATGCAAAATTTCAGTGCTTTGTGTTTATAGATGGTACCCTAAATTTATAAGACTTCCAACTGAGCTTCAAAAGCAACAAAGCAGCCTTGTAAGATGACATTTCTGTATAGACAGCTGCATCATCATTTAAAGAGTAAGCATTCATGAAAAAATGTGTTAGTTGGACATAGTATAACATAAACAGGTAAGATGCATTAAAAAAGAAGTTATGTACTCACCATAATGTTCCATGTGAGTTGTTCATCTCGCCTTTATTCTTATAGCTGGGTTTGGAGCTGATCCTCGGCTCCGAGTCGGCCTGCTACAAAGCTCAAGGTCTTCAGACAGCTCGAGGCCAAGTCCCTATCCCATGATGCACCTGTAGTTACCTCAGATCTTGTTTGCTGCATATAATAATACTATGTGTCATTCTATCACTCTTTAGGAGAAAACCATAGAAAGACTGAGCAACCAGGAAAAATCTAGTATCTTGGTCCTCGAAAAACCCTGGAGGGGGTAGGAGGGTGGGAAGTAAGAATGAAGACGAGATGTACAACTCACATGGAACATTATGGTGAGTACATAACTTCTTTATGTGAAGTTGTTCTATCTTGCCATTCATTCTTACAGATAGGTAGCATCCCAAGCGCCATCTTTCTCGGGTGGCTCACGGGAGTATGTTTTTTAGGACAGTAGACCCAAAGGAGGCCCTGTCCCTGGAGGCCTTGACAACTTTGTAAATAGTGATAAAGGTATGAGGTTCTGACCAAGTGGCTGCTGCACAAATGTTGTGTATAGGAAGCTTAGCAGAAAAGGCAGAAGATGTGGACACTGCTCTAGTAGAATGAGCCTTAATTTTGTGTTGTAAGGGCATATTAGCAGCTGAATAAGCGAATGTGATAAAATCAGATAACCATTTAGACAATGTTGTTTTTGCCACTGGCATACCTTTTCTGGAATCTGAAAAGAAAACAAAAAGCTGTTCTGATTTTCTGAACTCCTTTGTTCTATCCAAGCAAAATCTGAGCTGTCTATGAACATCAAGTTTGTGCAGCATATACTCTAAGTTGTTGGTGTGTTTGGAAAAGAACACTGGCAAATCTATGATTTGGTTAAGGTTAGTTTCAGTACAAACTTTGGGTAAGAATGAAGGATTTGTTCGCAGGGACACTCTGTCATCATGGAAAATCAAATAAGGAGGCTTTATGGACAAGGCCTGTAGTTCCGACACTCTACGGGCAAAAGTGATGGCTACTAAAAAGATAGTCTTCCATGACAAATATTTCAAATTGCATGAGGAAGCTGGCTCAAAAGGTGGGAGAATAATGCATGAAAGCATAACATTTAGATTCCATGGAGTATAAGGGGATTTCACATGTGGTCTGAGATGAAAAGTCCCTTTGAGAAAGGCTTGGGATAGTTTGTGTGACATTATATTTAATCCATCAAAGCCAAGGTGAAAATTAGAGCTAGCAGCAAGCTGAATCCAAACTTTTGCTGCTGCAGCTCCTTTATTGAAAAGCATAGTCAAGAACTGTAATATGGAGGCAATAGGGGCTTGGTAGGGATCAATATTATTTTGAGAAGCCCATATAGAAAATCTTTTCCATTTGCTAAGATTTAGCTTCCTAGTAGAGGACTTATGATAATATATCTGGATAATATATCTGGTGTAAACGACCTGAGACGTACCTCCTTGGACTACATGAAAAGAGACATTGAGGAGCTCTCTGATTATGTAGCCCAGGCAGGTATGACCCTGACCTTGAGCAGTATCCTACCTTCACCAAGAATGATGCCACAATACAGAGATAAGATGATCAGCTTTAACAATTGGCTTAAACACTGGTGTCATTCAAAGGGGATCCAGTATCTGTCTTCCTGGGATGACATGCTGGACAAGCCACGCTGCTTCGCAAGGGACGGCTTGCACCTGTCACCCCTGGGATTCGGATATTGGCAAAGGCTCTTGCCACCCCATAGTGCCTTTTTAGGCAAGGCTCAAATTCTAAACCTACCACCCTAGAACACAAAAAGGAAAAAACTAAGGGTAATGCTGCTCAATGCCAGAAGTCTAAATCTCAAAATGCACGCACTCGAGGCCCTTCTCAGTATGGAGAACATCGATGTCTGTGCTGTGACAGAAACTTGGTTCAAGGCTCCTGAGAGCACCCCAGCTATCAGGTTTTACCTCATATCATGCGTTCCGGCCCCAAAATCCGGACAATACCAAGAAAGGAGGGGTATCCATATTCATCAAGGACACCCACACCTCAAGACTGGTGGCAATGCACGATGCATCGGAGACCATCCAGGTGCAATTAACCATAGGCAAGACTGCTCTGCAAATTGTAGCATGTTACAGGCCACCCTCACAAACTCAGGAAACTCACATGGCCTTCCTGAAAACACTAGAGGGGATAAATGTATCACCAAACACCATCATACTAGGTGACTTCAATTACCCTAATATAAACTGGGAACACTACTCAAGCCCAAACACCCTAGCCCAAAAGTTCCTGGAATTCATAAACTCAAATGCCATGGAACAACTAGTCACCATCCCCACAAGAGGAGATAACATACTTGATCTCATCATCATGAACATGGGAGCACAATGTTCAACACCGGAAGTATACCCCTCACTGGTGAGATCAGATCACAAACTAATCTCGCTGGAGGTCCTCATCCCACCCCACCTGAAATAAAAAGACCACAGTAAAGAACTTCTCAAAAGCCGACTTCACACTTCTAAAGACTAGTGTGGTCTCCTTTCAGGCCCCGAGCCGGGAAAACAATACTCAAGCCGCTGAATCACTTACAAACGCCTTCTACCAGCACCTGCAGGACTGCATGGATAAGGCAATCCCAAGCAAAACAAAGACTCTTTGTACCAAAGGCAAGCGTCCAGTCTGGTGGACCCCAGCCATAAACAAACTCTACAACAAAGGAGGAAGCTACTACAAGACAGAGCAAAATCCTTAAAAGGTAAGACACCCTTGATCACTATAAGTAAAAACTAAGAGCTCTCATAAAATCATCCAAAGCAAATTTCGAGAGAAAAATAGCTAAAGACTCAAAAGACAATCATAAGGCCTTCTTTAGCTATGTTAGAAACCTAGGAGGAAACTCCCAGATATGCTCAGAACTAGTTCAAAATGATGTGAAGATTACTGATCCTACAGACATTGCCAACATACTGGCTGACAGGTTCAGTGCAAACTTCTCCCCTCCCCAAAAGGAGAGATATCTATACCAAATGAGTGCAGCCCCCAAACATCTCCAGCCCAAGTGAGAACTGCTCTCTCCAAAGCAAAAACACAGCATCCATGGGACCCGATGGTGTCCCCGGCTGTGTGCTCCACGAACTCAATGAGGAATTAAACCCACAGCTAGGACAGCTGTTTAATCAAAGTCTTACCTCTGGATCACTCCAGGAGTGGCGCACTGCAACTGTGGTCCCACTTCACAAAGGCGGTGCCTCCACAGACCCTGGAAATTACCGCCCATTAGCTTGACAAGCCTTATCTGCAAAGCCATGGAGAGGATCATAATGGACCTCATAAATAAAGACATAGGGAATTTGCAGACTTTGGATCCAACCCAGTTTGGCTTTGTCAAAGGCAGATCATGCCTTTTAAACTTGGTTGACTTTTTGAAACAGTCACCAAAGCCATTGATGAGGGAAAGGCAGTCCATACAGCCTACCTCGATCTGGCTAAGGCCTTCGATACAATACCCCACTCGGGTATCATTGAAAAACTCATCAGCTTAAATGTTAACCCATACATCACAAGATGGGTTGCAAACTGGCTGAGTGACAGAACCCACAGGGTCAGAGTTGCTGGCGCCATGTCAGACTCAAAGCCTGTCACAAGTGGTGTCCCACAGGGCTCAGTCCTGGGCCCACTCTTGTTTGGCATCTACTTTTCCAAGTACAAGCAAACACAGGAGGGTTATGGCTGACAAAGTTTGCAGATGACTGCAAACTGGCCATAGTAGAAAACACATCTGACACAGATATCCTTCAGAAGGGTCTCACAGAAGCGGATAACTGGTGCCAGAGCCACGGCCTAAAGTTAAATGCCAAAAATGCATAGTCATACCCTTCGGGAAAAACAAGGTTACCCCTAGCTACCAAATAGGTGGCAATCCACTGAGCACAGAAGAAGTTATCAGGGACCTGGGGACCCAGGTTGATAGTAGTCTGTCATTCGACACCCATGTAGCTAAAGTAGTCAGGAAGACCTTCTACATTGCCCACCTTATCATGAAGGGATTCTCATCTAGATCAAGAGAGGTCATAGTCTCCCTTTACTCATCACTCATCAGACCAATGATTGAGTACAATGCCCCATTCGGAATGTATCTGACCCGACACTTGCAGCAGCTGGAGAGGCCACAAAAGTTCCTCACCAAAAGGATAAAGGGTCTCAAAATCTGTCCTATGCTGCCCGACTGAAAGAACTCCAGCTCTATTCAGTCGCACGCTTGCTCAGAGGTGACCTTTGCCTAACATACAAGGCCATGTCAAACCCAGATTTGATGAATATGCTTCACCTCAAAAATCTAGATCCATCAGAGCCACAAGGGCGGAGACTTAAACCTCGACACGGCTATTAATAGGACGTGCTGGAGGGATAGATTCATCACCCAAAGACTCCCTATGCTGTGGAACAAAATCCCGGTACATGTGAGGCAGAGCACCTCGCTGGCCTTGTTCAAGAGAAATCTTGACCAATGGATGGGAGATCGCAGATATACCCCAGGAATTACCTCAGTGTCACTGCTCGACAGAGGCACAGCAAAATAATGGGTATAGTTCCCCATACTAAAGGGGTGGCGTAAGCCACAAAACAATGGGCTAGGCTTATAAATGCCCTCGGGCAGATAGCCTAGTATGAACCTATGAACCTATGAACCTATATCAGTATCTCCTGCATTTCATATGAGAGGTTATGGAACCTGGCTATGTTGGGAACTGGAGCAGCCAAGCTGTCAATTTCAGGGACTGAAGAGAGGGATGAGGAGCCCCCGACGAATGCATCAGAAGATCTGGAACTTGGTCCAGAATCCAAGGGTTTTCCAATTGATGAAGTTGAAGGAAGGGGAACCAAATCTGATGAGGCCAATGAGGGGCTATTAGAATGATGGTCCTTCCCAGGGCTTTTGCTTTATGTAATACTTTGGGTATCAAGGGAATTGATGGGAATGCATAGAGGAGACCTGGAGGCCAATCGTGTACAAGTGTGTCCCTTGGGGCTTCTCCCAAAGGGGGAATCAGGGCAAAGTAGCTTCTGCATTTCATGTTCATGTGGTTGACAAAAAGGTCGCAGCAAGGCTGGCCCCACCTGTAGAAAATTCTCTCTGCTATCTCTTTCTTGAGGGACCACTTGTGAGACAACAAAATTGCCCTGCTCAGTTTGTCTACTATCACGTTGGATTTCCCTGGGATGTGCATTGCTAACAGAAAGTGCTGGGTGGATGTAGCCCACTGCCATACTCTTAGGGCCTCATGACAAAGGGGGTAGGACCTGGTTTCTCCTTGTTTGTTCAAGTACCAGACCACTGACATGTCTGAATTGCAATTGTTCCCAGAGGAAGAGAATCCTGGAAGTACTGCAACTTTAAAAGTACCGCTCTCATCTCCAGGACATTGATATGCAGATGTGTCTCCTGTTCGGTCCATGTGCCTTGGGCTGTTCTTCCCTGAAAATGCCCCCCCACACTATCAGGGAAGTGTCCGTGGTCACTATGGCCGCTGGTGGGGGCAGGACAAAAGGACGACCTATCGTTACATGAAGATAGGTCAACCAGCACTGAAGATCCTTTTTGCATGTGTTTGTGATGATTATGAGATGAGATATTGGGAGCTCTTGGTAAGACCATTGAGTGAATAACAGCCATTGCAGAATCCACATGTGCATGTGACCTAACGGTATCACTAATTTTGTAGCTGCCATCATGCCTAACAGTTTTAGTACTTCTGATGTTGGTGCCTTGTCTTTGGATATGATATTGTAAACCTGCTGACGTAGTAGTAAGATTCTTTCTGCTGGAAGTCTCAAAATGGTGGTGGTGGTGTCCAGTTCTGCTCTGATAAAAATGATATGTTGCGATGGCAACAAGGCAGATTTTTCTGAATTTACTGTAATGCCCAGATGACTGCAGAGAGAAAGAGTGTTGTCCCTGGCTTGTATAAGCTGATGCCTGGTGGAGGTGTGAGGAGCCAATCGTCTAGGTACGGAAACACCTGGAATCCTAAACGCCTCAGGTGAGCCGTGACCACTGCTATACATTCGGTGAACACTCTGGGGGCTGTAATGAGACCAAAGGGCAGGGCTCGAAACTGGTAATGACTGGCTCCCAGCTGGAAGCGCAGATGATCCCTGGATGGTCTGGCCATCTTTATATGGTAGTATGCATCCTGGAGATCTATCAAGCACATCCAATTGTCTTTCCCTAAGAAGGGAAGTATCGACTGAAGCATGACCATCCGGAACTTCTCTTTCTTGACAGATCTGATTAGTCTACTGAGGTCCAGAATAGGTCTCCAGTCCCCTGTCTTTTTTGGAACTAAAAAGAATCCTGAGTAAGTTTCAGATCCTATCTGGTCTGCTGGGACTGGTTGGATGACTCTTTTTCTTAGCAACATTTGGACTACTACTACTACTCTACTGTTGCCTGTTCCCTGTAACTGGGTGGAATGTCCGGGATTTTTGTTGTCAATGGAGGGGGTGTGATGGAAGGGATGAAATATCCTCTGGAAACTATACTTTGTTGTCATTTGTTATTTTGAGCCAGGCATCTGGATACAAAGAAAAGCGACCCCCGACTGCCTCCACAGTAGGACAGTCAGGCCTTCTTTCCGGAGCACTGGTAAGGCTTCCCAAAGAACTGTTCTCTGTCACCTTGGTTTTGTGGACCTCCTCTGCCATGAGGGCGGCATCTTCCATTATTGCCCCTCCTCTGCCCCTAGGGGGGGGGTTCACCATGTGTGTCCTGAAAGGCTCCTTGGGCTTTTCGGAACCACAACTTTCCTCCCCTTTGACCCTTGGGGTAGGGTCTGGTAGGGGTGGAAAAATGGACTCTGACACCAAACAGAGTCTTTCCTTCCTGCTCACACCTTGTCAATGTTTCCTTAACTTTGGGCCCGAAGAGAGACGAGCCATCAAAAGGGATGTTGACAAAAGATGACAAAGTGCTCCGCGAAGGAACACAAGTGCATCCAGGAATGTCTCCTAAGAGCAATTCCTGTACCCGCTCCCCTACTCATTCCATCAGCTGCATATGAAATGAGGTGCATGGATGAGTTCACTATGGAACTGAGTGTAGCAAGCTGGGAGGCAACTTTGTCTGAAGCTCCTACAGCTTCTGTACCCTGAAGAGCATCTCCAAGCTCTTTTAGGAGATCACTTTGCAGTCTCGTAAAATAAGTGAGATAGTTCAGTGAATGCAAGGCAAAAGTTGCTGAACTGTACGTGCGCTTCCCGTATCTATCCATGATCCTAGAATCTCTGTTAGGAGGATGGATAGAGGAAGAAGTTTCAGACATCTCCTTTTTGGTGGCTGCCGCCACCACCATGGCATCAACTGGCACTCCCTTGGTAAGAAAAGACTTTTCCTGGGGGCAGAAATAAATTTATTAGGCCTCATGGGGACAAGCTCCATGGTGTCTGAAGACTCCCATGCCCTTTGTGAGACCAGCTCCATGAGCTCATCAAAGGGCGGAGACACCCAAGAGGTGGAGGGTTGAGACTCGGAAGCCTTCAGGAGAACCAACTCATCTTCAGTAGGGTTGGTGCACTGCCAGTCACCCCCCTCCCTAAGGATTTCTAATATCTCAGCAAATTAGATATCCTCAGAGGGGGACCGTGGGGACCCTTCTGATTCATCCAAGTTGGTATCGGATGTGAAAGACTCCTGTGGGAGTCTAAGTGCTTCCTCTTACAGATTCTCTTCATGGGAACCTCACCAGTGGGAACTTCTGGTGAGGTCTGGGAAGAGCAGGGGCCACCCAATGAGGCTTCCTAAAGCTCTGGGTCTCTACACTTAGAAAGGATCTGTGAAGCAGAAGCAGGCACAGGCGCTTTAGGGGAGGAGGTAGCTGGACCTGAAGTTATAGATATCTTAGGAGATATAACTCTCCTCATGGCTTCGAAGGCATCTCTGCTCCAATGAGAAGGGACCAATGGATCCGAGAAACCATTGATCCCCTCAGCACCAGGACAGTGGGCTCTGAACCAGAGGTAGGAGCTGAGCTCATCTGAGCTGAAGCCCCGAGAGACAAAGTTGTAACCAACAAGCCAGTTCGACTATCCTCCCCAGACCCGGCTGGAGAGTGCTGGCTCCTAGACTCCTCGATCGGTGCTGAGGACATCCAAGTAAATGGAACCAATGACACTGGAACAGGCATCGGTTCTGAAGGCTCAACAATCATCAAATCTGACTCTCCGGCTTGGAAGGACTGTTATAGCTTGGAGGAGGAAATGAATTTGATGGCAATACAGTCTTCAGTTCTGAAACTGCTTGGGTCAGAGCCGATAAAAATTTTGCATACCCCGGTACCTGTAACAACTTCTGCACCACACGATCCACATCCAAATGGGAAAGGCTGATCAAGGACTGAGATGAACTGATGGATGGAGGCACTGATTGAAGGACTGGTGATTTATGTACCTTGGATACCAGTTCCAGGACTGGGGACCAGCTCCAAAAAGACAAGACGCTCGGCTCCGAGGGCTGTGGAGCCAAAGCCTATTTTTTTGTGATTTTCTTACTTCCAAAGAAGTAGAAGCTTTAGAAGACTTTGAAGATTTACTAGACCTGTCCTGGTCACTCAAAGCTTCCTGAAAGGATGATTTGAGAAGTCCTCTATCTACCAACTTTCTCTTTCTGTCCTGAAGAATCCTGGAAGAGAAGGAATGACAAATGGAGCAGCTTTCCTGAAGGTGCAAGGCTCCCAAACAATATACACAATTGACATGGCTATCTGTAACGGACATTATCTGTCCACATTTTGGACATTTTTTGAACCCTGACTTAGGATGCTTATCCCTATCCTGGTCAGCCATAATGAACTATACAGTATCAAGAGAAAAAACTACTGTAGTATAACAAAGACACACCCAAAAACTATTTAAATAAGCCCTGACAAAAACTATGGGCTAAATATGCTGTGACAAAGTGTCACTATTAAACACAGACACACTTTAACTAGTTATCTAAAGCACTCTAAATAGCTAAATATATCAAAACACTGTGACAAAACTGTCACTGATCAAAAGCACACAAACTACTGTTTAAACTACACTAAATATAACAGGCCTATAGACAAAAAAACAAAGGCCAAAGAGCTATATCTAAATATGAAAAGGCATACCAAATGGAAAGGGAATACAAACTATAAAGCTATAAAAGCTATAGAAGCTAAAAGCTAACTCTAAAGTAGAGAAATAAGTTATTTAGAAAATTTTTAGATAATAAATTTGTACTGGCCCGAGCTATGTGAGGAACCTCCGATCTATTGCAGTGGCAAACTAGATCTGAGGTAACTCCAGGTGCATCATGGGATATGGACTTGGCCTTGAGCTGTCTGAAGACCTCGAGCTTTGTAGTAAGCCAACTCGGAGCCGAGGATCGGCTCCAAACCAATCTGTAAGAATGAACGGCGAGATAGAACAACTTCAACTTCTATGTTTCAGTGATCCTGTAGCTGGCTAGCTAATAAACAATGTTAGCATTTTTGATTAATTTGTCTACACAATAGGGCAAATATATGCAAATATTAAAGTATATTAACAGATTTCTATTCACTTGCACATGTTCTTCATACGCATTTCCGACTGCCACATTTAGCTCAGGTTTAGCTGAAATTTTTTTCACCTAGGCTGCTTATGCCTTCTGTGGATGTCCCAACTCCTTTATTGTTCAGAAATGTCTACTCTTCTCTAAAGATGGGTATATTTAAATCTGTTTTAAAGATCGTGTTCATTATACTAGTGCTCAAGAACTCCATCTTTGATCCTCCTATTCCTTTGAGTTGTTGCCTTTCCAATAACTGCCCATCTTAGGTATGATCACAGCTGCACTTAATATTGGAACAGCCATTTCTGTTAACTGACTGCCATTGACATGTGTGACATTGCTGAACTGCTGGGATAAGGAAGTTTCTCCTTATCTCTAAGGATCTATAATCTGAGAGTAATTTTAGAGATGTGGGGATGTGGAGATGGTTGGCAGATTACCTCCCCTACCAAAAAAAAAAAAAAAAAAAAAACACTGTTTGGTTTTGTAATACTGTTGAAGTCAGTGATGTATATTTTTGACTTAATCTGATTTGATTATTCTGAATTTGATGTTTGGAGACGCATTGTTCAGCCATAGATTTGCTGTCGCATTCTCTTAACTGGGAATATTATCAAAACAGAGGAATATAAACAACTCTAAGCAGTTCCTTCTTGTCCCTGATTTTTAGAAATTCTAGAATCAATCTCTTTTTAGCATTATATGCTTACTAGAGAAGTGAGACATGTGCAACTAACAGTGGGCAAGACTGCTTTTCAGTTTATAGCATCCTACAGACCACCCTCTCAAAGTCAGGAATCCCATTCGGCTTTCCTGAAAACATTGGAGAACATGAAGATCTCTCCGAACACCATTATATTGGGCGACTTCAACTACCCAAACATTGACTGGAAGCACTACTCAAGCCCCAGCACCTTAGCCCAAAGATTCCTGGAAATTATGAACTCAAATGCTATGGAACAACTAGTCACCACTCCCACAAGAGGGGACAACATACTAGACCTGATCATTACCAACATGGGGACTCTATGCTCCACACCAGAAGTATATCCCTCATTGGTAAGATCAGACCATAAATTAATTTCACTGGATGTCCACATCCTGACCCCACCCCCAGCCCAGAAAACCACAGTAAAAAACTTCTCAAAAGCGAACTTCTCACTTCTCAAAACCGAAGTGGAATCCTTCAAGGCCCCAGGGCCAGTGGAAACTACAGCCCAAACTGCAGAATCCTATATAAATGCATTCTACGGACATCTCCAGGAATGCATGGATCATGCTAACCCAAACAAAACCCAATCATCCAAAGGCAGGCGTCCAGTCTGGTGGACCCCTGCCATAAATAAACTGTACAACAGAAGGAGGAAGCTACTACATGATAGAGCAAAATCCCTAATAGGGAAGGCATTTCTGATCAGTACTAGCAAAAAATTATGATCCCTCATAAAATCCTCCGAGGCCAGCTTCGAGAGAAAAATTGCACAGGACACCAAAGACAATCATAAGGCTTTTTTCAGTTATGTTAGAAACCTGGGGTGCAACTCCCAGACTTGTTCTGAGTTGATTCTAAACGACAAAAAATACACTGAACCCACAGACATCGCCAATATCCTGGCAGACAGGTTCAGTGCAAACTTCTCCCCCCCCCAAAAGAGCAAGTATCTATCCCGGCAGAGGGCTGCCTCCCAAACATCTCAGATGCTCAGGTGAAGGCTGCCCTCTCCAAAGCAAAAAACACTGCTTCCATGGGACCAGATGGCGTCCCAGGTTGCGTCCTACATGAACTACAAGAGGAACTAATCCCTTAAATAAAACAGCTATGCAATCTCAGCCTCACTACAGGATATGTGCCCACAGAATGGCGTACAGCAACAGTGGTCCCACTCCACAAAGGTGGAGCCTCTACGGACCCTGGAAACTATCGCCCCATAAGCCTGACTAGCTTAGTCTGCAAGGCTATGGAGAGGATCATCATGGAGCTCATTAACAAAGACATTGGGGACCTACAGACACTAGATCCTACCCAGTTCGGCTTTGTCAAGGGCAGATCCTGCCTTTTGAACCTGGTTGACTTCTTTGAAACAGTCACCAAAGCCATAGATGAAGGGAAGGTAGTCCACACAGCCTATCTGGACCTTGCAAAGGCATTTGACACAATACCCCACTCGGGCATCATAGATAAGCTATCCAGCTTAAATATAAACCCCTATGTCACAAGATGGGTGCAAACTGGCTCAAAGACAGAACCCACAGAGTGAGAGTTGCTGGAGCCATGTCAGACTTGAAACCGGTCACAAGTGGCATCCCACAGGGTTCTGTCCTGGGACCACTCTTGTTCGGTATATACTTTTCGAGGTACAGGCAAGCGTGGGAGGACTATGGCTCACCAAGTTCGCAGAGCGACTGCAAACTGGGCGCCATAATCAACTCTCCAGCTGACACAAACATCCTTCAAAAGGTCTCACAGAGACAGATAACTGGTGCCAGCGCCATGGTTTAAAGCTAAATGCCAAAAATGTATAGTCATACCCTTTGGCAAAAACAATGTGCCCACAAATTACCACATAGGCGGAAACCCATTAAGTACAGAGAAAGTTATTAGAGACCTGGGGACCCAAGTTGATAGCAATCTCTCCTTTGAAAACCACATTGCCAAAGTGGTTAGAAAGACCTTCTACATAGCCCACCTCATCACAAAGGGTTTCACATCTAGATCAAGAGAGGTAATCGTGCCCCTTTATTCATCCCTCATCAGGCCCATCATAGAATACAATGCCCCTTTTGGGATGCACCTTACCCGACACCTGCAGCAATTAGAAAAACCCCAAAAGTATCTCACCAAGAGGATCAAGGGTCTCAAACAGATGCCATATGCTGCTTGGTTAAAAAAACTCCAGCTCTACTCAGTTGCATACCGCCTTCTTCGAGGTGATCCATGCCTGACATACAAAGCTATGTCAAATCCAGAATTAATGGACATGCTCCACCTCAGTAAATCTAAATCCCTTAGAGCCACACGCTCGAGGGACTTGAACCTCAGCACAGAAATAAATAGAACTTGCTGGAGGGACAGGTTCATAACCCAGAGGCTCCCTTCGCTCTGGAATAGAATTCCAGTTCATGTGAGGCAGAGCACCTCACTGAATCTCTTCAAGAAGAATCTCGATAAGTGGATGGGGGATCGTAGGTTTGTCCCAGGTATTACTCCCGTGTCACTATTAGACAGAGGCACAGTAAACTAAACCTTAAAAAGGGCACAGTATACTCAAATCAAGGGGTGGCGTAAGCCATACAGAATCGGGCTAGGCTTATAATTGCCCCAGGGCAGATAGCCTAGTATGAACCTATGAACCTATGAGACAGTGCTGACCAGAATGAATAACAATGTTTAGTGGAATGAAGTCATGATTTTGTTCTGCACAGATTCTCCTTGAGTTGTCTACTGCATTTAATTAGTTGACTCTCAAAACCTTCTGGAATTCTTCAATATCTATATTGGGGTCGAGTATGCAGTCCATGATTGGAGTGCCTCATACCTCTTGGTGCAATCAGAGTGTAGTCTGTCGGTTATGTCTTCCTATATTTATCCTCTATTGTCTGGTTCCTCATGGCTTCATTTACCTTATATATGTTTCCAGTCATTGGAGTACATCAGAGCAGACAACTACACTGTCACAGCTTTGCTGATAACACTGAGCTGTTGCTTTCCTTTTCTCAGGACCATGGAGACTTCTTTGACCCAAAAAGATTTTTAAAATATATCAGATAAGGCTGCCAGACCCAACCAATACAAAGCTGTTGTTGTGGCATTTCACAACACTTTAAGGCTCTCCACAGCTTCACTTTTAGCAATTTCTTACAGTCATGGAGGTTACAGGTTTATGTTTCTGTTCAAGCTGCATAGCCTTTGACAGAGCTTCAACAACTGCTTGCCATGTAAGGACATGTATAATCTGCTATTATACCATGACCCCCCCAAAACGTGCACGCTGATTGGCCAGTGTGCCCATTGTAAATCGAGTTATACTAATGGAAAAGGTCCGGTCGCCCGGACTTTTTTCCATTAGTATAACTCGGTTTTTTAAAACACTGTCTCGCTATGTTAAATGGGTTTAACATAGCGAGACAGCTTTAAAATAAGCAACGGAGATCTCCGTTGCTTATTTTAAAGCTGTCTCGCTTCGTTAAACCCATTTCACATAGCGATGTTAAAAAACGGAGAAAGCAAGATCTCCGTTGCTTTTTTTTAGAGTCTCACTATGTTAAATGAGTTTAACATAGCGAGACAGTATTAAAATAAACAGCGGAGATGTCCGTTGCTTATTTTAAAACTGTCTCACTATGTTAAACTCATTTAACATAGCGAAACACTAAAAAAAAAGCAAAGGAGATCTTGCTTTCTCCGTTGCTTTTGCCCACAGCTCTGATGTACTGCGCAGGCGCGCAGTACATCAGAACTGCCGCGGATGCCAGACATCTGCGGAAGGGCAGTAAACAGGCATTATACTATGCCATTATTTAAGAAAAGTAATAGTTTCTTTTCTTAAATAATGTCATGGTATAATAGCAATAACCCACTTCTGGGTGTGGGTAATGCTAAATTTACCCACGGTTGGCTTTGTTTGGTAAACCACGCCAACAGTGGGTAAATTTAGCATTACCCACACCCAGGCGTGGGTTATTGCTATATTATTCCTACTGGTACCAGGTAAGGAATATCAACCATATAAGCACATTATTACATAAGAGCACATATCAGTGGTTGTGCAGGCATTGGCCATATCTCATCTGGACTACTGAAATGCCTTTTAAACACTCATGTCAGATTAGCTGTGTGGTTGTTTATACTGGCATCTTAGCATAGCCAAAAGTCACCTATTCTATGGAATAGCACTGGTGCTTTATTGAGCATCAAATCACGTTTGAAATTGGCTGCATTCTTCCTTAAGGGTGCTGCATTCTTAAAGGCTATCTATTGTCTACAAAGCTGCCGTGAGACTGTTTGTGATCATGGGTTTTAGGTTTAAATCCTCTGGACTCCATCTGTCTCTTCTCAGGTTCCTGACCGGTAAGATTTATTACAATGGTAGTTATGTGAATGCATTTCATTCTACATTTTGTTTCAGAGATGTCTCATAATGTATCTGTTTCATAGAACTTTCTTTGATCCTTTTTAGTTACTGAATACAGTTATGCTGCTGTAGATTGTAGTTTATTTTATTATTTTTATTTATAAGTGTTGTTAGTAAAATGATGCATAGTCATATAAATAATTTTGATTTATACCCTTGCTAAAATGTAACTAAGACGTGCAGAGTAAGACTGCAGTGAGAGCAGGTTGTTCTGTCTGCCACTTTCCCTTTGATTAGATTTGCAGTATGCAGAAACAGGAAACAGAAATCATGTGTTTCAACCGTCAAATGTCAATAAAGAAATATAATGTCAACAACATGCTAATGAATGCTGAACTTTATATCAGCATATTACTATAAACACAAGACAACTGCAATATATGTTACATAAGTAACACTGCAGTTGACATGAGAGTTTAATGTGATTCTGATCTGTTTCAGGTAGTTTAAACTCTTTAGTTGCCATAATAAACCAAAACAGATTGCAGTCATTACACATAGAGTACCATTAGGTAGGCATAATAATGTTGTATCAAATTTCCTGCCTGAGTCAAATTCAGCTGTAGTCAGAAAGTCTTTTCAATTATGTCACCCTCTGCAAACAAATCTAGACATTCCCCATATGAATTTTGACCTATTTTCAATAAGAAAATAACTCAGTTATTTCTAAAATATGAAATGGTATTTCTCCCTCAGCTGACTGTTTACAGACTTAACTAGGATTACAGAAAACATTTTGATAATATACACTAGATTAATTCTGTACAGCCTTTGCCTGACTGTTGTTACATGACTCAAATGAGGGTATTCTTATGTAAGCAGAAATTACATTGCCTGTTTCTAGGTGTGTGAATGATGTATTCATATTGAGAGCAAAACAATACCACATTTATAATAAATCTTCCTGTAAAACGTCATCTTTGCTCAGTAAATTCATAGTCAGAGGTACTTTAACTCTGGGGATCTTAGTTTCAAATGAATGTATATATGCATATATATATATATATATATATATATATATATATATATATATATATATATATATATGGGTCTACAGCGGAAGTATAACCACTTGTCCAAAAACAACAAAATTGAACAAATTGATGTGGGGGCCTTCCCCCCCCTCCTGTGTGGGGGGCTTCTCTAACTAAATATACCAACTCTGAGGTCACACTGCTGTGGGAGTAAGGGTCAAAGTTCAACATGGTGGCGAAGTGGTTACTTACCTAGAGTTGGAAGTCAGTGTTCTGGGACATCAGTTTTCTGTGGTTGTCAGCTTTCTAATCTTGGGATTTTAAAAGTTGGTCTTCCCAAGTAGAGCTATATATATATATATATATATATATATATATATATATATATATATATATATATATATATATATATATATATATATATATATATAAATATATATATATATATGTGTGTGTGTGTGTGTGTGTGTGTGCCCCCTTCAAAACATCTAAAACCCATAACATCTAAATTCATAATATTGAACCATAACATCTAAAAGCTCCAAACATCTAAAACCCATACCATCGAATTTCATAAGACCTAAAATGTGCATCATAACATCGAACACTACAAATCACATGAAAATAACATCCCCTCCACGTATAATGACACCAAACTACCAAACACACTTTTTACTACATTTCTGCTGGGGGCAAACCCCCCTGTCCCCCCGACACCCTCTGTAAATTAAATATACCATCTCCGAGATCGCACTACAGTGGGAAAAAGTTAATTTCCTAACCCCACTGTATAATGATCACCATAAAGAATGTACACTTAATGTCTATATCATTTACCTGTATGACCTACAAAACACATACAGAATGGCAAAAATAAACACTATATAAAGAGCATTAATTCCTACATTATATAAATAATAACTATAGAAATTAAAACTACATCTCATAGTGATACCATAAGATTAACAGATTGAACTATAACATTTACATGTTTAATGATACACTATTACATATTATACATTTTAGATGTTATGCGTTTTAGATGTTCTGATCTCGATGTTATGTATTTAGATGTTATGGGTTTAGGTGTTTTGAAGGGGACACATATATATATATATGGTTCTAGGTTATAACACCGACAGCACACAACATCGACAACGACATTACCGACACCACATCATCGACAGCTCACAAACACGACACCACACACACTCAACACATCATCACAACAACCAATAAACAAAACAAATTCCCTGACCAAAAACCACACACACAACACAAGCACACCTAAATCCTAACAAACAAACATTAAACCTTACATACACAACTATCCACTACCCTAACCGAAACCCTAACCCTAAGGTCCGTCACTATCGCACACTAACCTAACCCGCTCCCTGACCCTAACTCACTTAACCCGCCCCTAACCCAAACAAATTCACTACTGCACCCTTACCTAACCCGCGCCCTAACCCTAACTCACTTAACCCGCCCCTAACCCAAAATATTCACTACTGCACCCTTACCTAACTCGCGCCCTAACCCTAACTCACTTAACCTGCCCCTAACCCAAAACATTCACTACTGCACCCTTACCTAACTCGCGCCCTAACCCTAACTCACTTAACCCACCCCTACCCCTACAGACCGCCAACATTGCACACTTACCTTACTCGCACCCTAACGTCCGTCACTACCGCATACTTACACATCCTTTCCCCATCTCGGTGTTCTCCGCGTCGGTGTTTTCATCCGTCGATCTTCTCGCGTCGGTGATTTCGCTGTCGGTCTTCTCATCTGTCGACGTTGTAACCTAGACCCATATATATATATATATATATATATATATATATATATATGTGTGTGTGTGTGTGTGTGTGTATGTCTGGGAGTGGTTACTTTGGTTGAATGTCCTGAATGTCGACATCTGTTTGTCCAACACAATTTGGTTGACGGACATGCGTGCAAGATCAATAGTTTCTGGGGCTAAGGATTATGTCACTTCCCTGGAGACTGTGGGATCTCATATTTAGTATATATAATTAGCAGGGATGTGAGGGGGGCACAGGAGACCATGACCCCTGCAAAAAAACAATGCTTTTGTCTTTCTTTTTTTTAACTTTTTGTTTACATGTAGCAAGGATTTTCTTCATGCTGACATGTGCATTGTCAATTTTTTGTGGTCGACATTATGGACATCAACATTCAGGTGTTTTAATCATTGTAAGTACACCAACACACACATGTATATATATATATATATATATATATATATATATATATATATATATATATATATATATAATTAGAGAGAGAGAGAGCTAGACAGAGAGACATATTTAGATATATATAGATATATCTACATATATCCTAGTTTGGGCTATAAATGCAGAAATTCTAGAATGTGTCTTTCATTTAGCTATTTGCAAAAAAATGTATACAAGTAAATTGAACTGCAGAATGTAAATGTAACAAAAACTGTACTCTATACTCCAAATAATTAAGATGCACATGGGTGGCATGTTATGACCATCAAATACCAAAATGACTTGTGTCCCATCATTTCCCACAACGTTAACATTTCCACCACTATTAAAGGAAGTAGAAAGTAAGGAAAAGAGAAAGGCAAAACCCACAGCCAGCCTGCACCACGATATTATGTATAACAGCAGTAGCAATGGTTAAACACTTTTGTAGTTCCAAGTCAGAAAGACGTAAGAGTATCTCAGATGTTTTTTGTCTAGTGAAACTAATTTTACCAACAGTATGATTAACACCGTGTGTTTGGCAATGGAAGTTAAGTTAGAAAATAGATATATATTTTATTGTTAATGGAAAATACTATCCACAGTTGAGAGGGGTTGCCACGGGGGCCACTGTAGCATTCCCCTTTTCTAATTTTGTAATGCAGTGGTGGGAGACTCTTTTTTTTTTTTTTTTTTTTTTTTTTACTACTGATGGATCTATGGAAGATATTGAATGCTTTGTAGGTGATTTAAATATTAGTACTACATTTCTGATTTTTGCTTTGGGTCATGTAGGTAACAGTGTACCATGTTTGGATGTTCTTGTCATGTGTGATTATAGTAATGACAGATTTCAAAGAAATATTTTTAGAATGGTGTGTTTTACTAATAATTATCTACATTATTCTGGTGCTTATCCTTGTCTCATTAAGAATTATATACCTCATAAACAGATAATTAGACTTTTGGGGTTAACATTGGATGAGCACGTTTTTGAATGGGATTCATGATTTGATAAATATGTACCATCTTAGAAGTTCTAACTGAAGTAGACTAGAGGCTATTAGAAACAAAATTATAGAAAAAAGGTAAGATTTTTTTTCCACTTATTTTGTTGGTAGGCAATCCTACTAAAGTGTTTAATGTATCTAATGTATCAAACAGGAATTACAAAAATGGCTTAGTTTTGCAAATGACTGTAGACAACTCAAGTACTACAAATGTGATTAAGTATAACTGGAAGGTTTTGAAAGGTAACTCAGAATTACAGAAAATTGTTAGTTCTGGTCCTACATTTGTACACGAAAAAAACAGAGCAAAGAAACAATATTTAGAAATTGAAAACACGAGAGTACTCTTTTTAAATACCAACAAAGCTAATGGCATGTTTAAATGTGTTTTTTTGTAGTCCTTGTAACTTTTTGTTAGGAAGATCTAATGTCATTTTCCCCCACTTGGATGGATCTATTATGACCAAGGAACATTTTAACCCTAATTCTGTTGGATTGGTGCATATCACTATATATTCACAGTGTGAAGCATTCTATGTGGGGATAAGTTATAGAAAATAATTAAAGAGCATAGATATTCTATAAAAATTAAAGATGAAAATAATGCCCTGTTCAAGCATACTCAAGTTTGTACTTCATTTATGAAGTTTTATTTCAGTGCTTTTGGATTTTGTGTGTGTGTGTGTGTGTGTGGGGGGGGGGGGTATTACAAAAATATTCTTAAAAAGAAACAAACAGTGTGGTAAACTAGGTTGCAGGCACATACATTTCCAGGGCTCAATGAAACTATTACCATTAACTGTTTTTTTAGAAGATAAGAACTATGTGAGATAATAATAATCAATTTTAGTAAGTAACACAAATAATGTTTATGTCTTATTGCATTTTAATTTAATGTGTGTGTTAAGTGTGGTGATTTGTTTTACTGATGGTATTTTTTCTTGGATGATTGGAGTTTAAATAGAATAATGTTTATGGATAGTTTATTGATGTCCTATCATGGAATAAAGCACTTAATGGAATAAAAAGTGTCTCCTTCATCTTTGGTGTTTCCTTTTTTTTGGTGATACATTGTTTAATTTCTATAGGGTATTGTTAATTTAAAGACAAACCAAGACTATTTGTAGAATGGAATCTCTCTTTGATGGGTTTATCCCTTAACGAATTGTCAGTTTTCACATCTGACCTTTCTTTAAGATTTGTTTTGGCATTAATTGCGACTCTTTATTGAGGTTTCTTTTCTATCAAACATAAGTCATAAGTTGGTGGTTGAGACTCCAAGACTGGACTACATGCAACATGAAGCAAACCAGTAATACACTGCACACTTCTGATCTGGCTTAGGTTTACTATTGTAGGTTCAGTTGTAACTTTATGCAGCACCTAAGTCAATTTTGCCATCTCACTCTGTAGATACAAAATTTCACTTCTGATCTGAAACTGACTTTTCTCTATCAGGTTACACTAATAGGTCACTTTGCTATTTTTACTTTTGATTTATGAATCACTTTGCTATTTTTACTTTTGATTTATGAAGTCACATGATGTGATACCTTTCTGGTTTATTCTTATGTTTCACTTCTCAAACTTATACAGAACACGCAGGCAGTTTTTTGAACATGCCATCAAACCATTTGCTTTATCTTGACATTTCTTGCAGTCATAGTTGGCCAAAAACATTGTAAAATTTGTAAAATTCTCAGTTATTTTGCTTTCATTTCCAACAACTCGGATCCTACATTATTATTGACTTTCTTTGCTAAAAGGCACTACTCCACTGGCTGCTGTAGCATTTCTATAGTCTCAGTTAATTCTCTAGCTTTATCTTACCAAATACTATAACACTGAGAGAGCATCTCAGTTACTTTGTCTTACTCCTAGTTCGCCCTTTGCTATGCAAGTATATTTTCTGCAAAAATATCCATTGCCTTTTGCGCCAGTTCTTATTAACAACACAGTTTAAAACCTGAATTTCACCCTTAGGCATCATCTATTACAAATCTCTCAGATTGTCTAGTCAATCGTCACTCTCAAATAAGGTTTAAGTTGCAAGGCTACAATGCCGCACTGAAAAAAAAATGCGTTCCTTCTTATCAGAGATGGACTGATGAAGCATTTTCATTCTGTTGTAGCACAGCACATTTTGTGACCAGTTTTACTTGACCATCACAGTTGTCTTTTGTGAACCCACACTGCTGAGTCTCAGAGTTTAACACATATTTACCCTTCATAACAATGATACATGTAATGTTTTGCTTATTACCCCTTTTATCTCTTATTATTTAATGCACTATTTTACTAAGTTTGCAGAAAATCTTCTTTCTCAGATTACATAACAATAAATCTCATTTTCACTGTTAGAAAGGTTACCATCCCATAGGCAGCATTTTGATCAATCTTTGTTTTGCATAAAGCCACCAAAACATTTATAAAGCAATGTTGCCATTCACTTTTTTCTGTAAGCCTTTGACTACAACAAATAATTTTCATGTCTAAGTTGCCCCATAACTGCTTTATCTTTTTATTTACTACCAAACATGACTTACAAATACACACATGTATACACACACACACACACACACACACACACACACACACACACACACACACACACACACACACACACATGCATGCCCATATACACAGAGGGACACACACACACACACACACACACACACACACACACACACACACACACACACACACACACACACACACACACACACACAGCCTTTGGCTACATGTAGCTTTTACCAACAAAGTGTATTTCAAAACTAATAGTGCTCTTTAGAAAGTAATTTCCAACAGTGATTTTTTTTACTTGCTTAAATATATGATCGTTTTTTGAATGCAAAAAATGCCTTTTCCAACTAATCTGACTTTTTTCCTCATCATTCCTGCAGCACTCCATACTGTAAATAGCTTTCAGCAGCTTTCTAAGATTCCACTCTGAATATAATAAAGTTATAAGAATTGTGCACAGCACATTGCTTCTCAAGTTTCATTTCAATGCAATGTCACTCACTTGCTCAGGTTTCCTTTTTCCACTAGAGAGTTAATTAAAATGCTAAAGAACTTCCCCAGTAATCATTAATTATATAGTAGACTGTACAATGTAGAAATGTATCTGTACATTAGTAGTTTTCAAGTGTTACAAAATGATATACCACTGACCTACTAGCTTATGGACTATTAGTCCTTCACTCACTGTTTTGGCTGGAGGTTAGAATTCAGAATAACTGTTTTTTAATGGGCACCTATCAAATTGTCTGACTTTTTTTCTCAGAAGCCAGTGCAAGCATTTTCCTCAGAACAATTTTCTATAACCTTTTTCAGAAAACAGACTATACATCAGTTACTGATTCTGCTTTTTGTACACCCTGTTCCACACTTTGCTAGTAATTCTTTCTTACATTTATGAAATTTTGAACAGCTTTAGCCAAGTATTAACTAATATAGAACTACAATGCTTCTGGGTCATTTGCTTTTTGTCTACATTTATAATACAGTAAGCTATTTTGGGTATAAAAATTCACAACTTACAACTCTCACTACTTGCATACGCCCTGCTTTCAGTAGTGTCTTTCTTTGAGCACATGCTTCATTCTGAAGGAACAATTAACCAATGAATTTCTTTCAGCAGCTTGATAATTCCCTGTATACATCTCTGGCAAGCAGACTTTCAGCATGTTACTTGTCATTTTTTTTTGTTTGGTCAACAAGCTTTCAACAGTTTCATATCCCTTTGTTAAAACATTTACTAAAACTTTCTTTTCTGCCATTCTTTTCCATGTAATTATTTCAAATTTCATTTTACAATAATTTTCATGTATTTCGCTCTAAGAGTTTCTACTTCTGGCTCACTGCTTGGGGAATAAATAAATAATTAAATAGAACCCTGTGACGCTGTATAACCCTCAATTAAGAATTCATTCAACAGTACTACTTTTGAAACTTTGATGGTCCAACCCATTTCACTACACATTTTGAAATTTACTTTTCTGTGAATCACAGTAACTCAGAAATACATCCATACCTTTTCTATTGTTATCCATATAAGAAATTACTTTATCCCAGAAAAGTAGCAAGTTCTCAGAAAGCACACATTTAATTCTTTCTCTCTCTCTGCCACTCTATCTCTTTCTCAGTCTCTGCAGATGAGTATGACAACACCCTGACAACAGCAAATCTCTTTTTTTTCCTGTTAGGGAAGTTTATCTCAGAATGTTTGCACTTGCAGCTGCAATGTGGTAGTGAAATTCAGATAATTTGGTACAGAACCATGGTCAAGTCTGTCTGCTGACAATCACCAGTTTGGCAAGGCAACTCACCAGAGGCACTTGACTCACTGTAGGTATACTTCATTTGTTGTGTCAAAATTATTGCATTCATTATTTACAGTGCCAAAGTGTAAAAAGTCAGTTTTTGAAAGTAAGCTTTCCATATAACATAGCTAGTTAAGTAAATAATAGCTCAGTGGAGTTAGTTATAGCTGTGTTAATTACTTGTAGTTGATTAACTCCCATAGTAAAGTCATCAAGGTTTTTATGCAGAACCAAGAGCAAATATTGCAACATCTTCAATGTAATCTCAGATTTGAATTCCACTCTATTATACATTTTTCTACAAGACTGTTCTCCAGGATTTTAGGAGTTCGAGCTTCAATGCTGTTGCCTAGAGTCCATAATCTAGTCATTAGTCTTTCTTTCTCCCCCCTATCTTTTACTTTTATAAGGAGGCATAGCCTCCTCTACTTGAACCATGTGTGGATCCTCTTCCCATACATCCCCAAGACTGTATATATCATATAACTATATCAGAGAAATTTTCTCCACATTTTGAATTATAAAAGTCCTTATATGAAATAGGTCTTGAGTGAAGACAACATTTCACATCTGGTACTCTGTAAAGTATCAGACTAGCCATCACTCCACATGTTGTTGTATTGTTATGTTCATTTACCTTAGTTCTGCAAGATATCCTTAGAACAATGGTTTATGTATTCATTACTCTAATAATAATTAGTAGTAGTAGTGATAGTAGTAACAATTTGGATAACAGATCTGTAATTGTAATTCCTGGCATTGTTTTGTCTAGCTATGATTCTCAACATTGTTTCATAAATTTACAATTTTTATGAGGAATAAAGGAAAATGCTCTAGCAAAATCAGGCAAGTCACTGAAAAATAGAGATAGTCAAGAATAATGTCAAGTTGCAGTATTCATTTTCAGTGGTAAAAAGGGAGAGGACAGACATATGAAAGAATTCACCCTAGAATTGTCTGAGTCAATAAGGCACATGATTGTCCTGTTTTTAATGGATAAGGCTCTACAGAGGTCAGTTGACTAATGGTTACCAACTGACTACTTTGTTCACATTTGTTAATACTAGTCATGGAAAAAAAATAAACAGTATGTAACTTCAAATAAAACAAAAGAAGCCATGCAACAAAACAAATTTTTGATGGAACTCCCTCATTATACCCACTTAAATGAGGGTTGTCCACCCTGCATTCATCCTAATTATTTATTACAATGCCAAATTCACAGGCAGTTATAAAACAAGAGGTTCATTTTGCAAGGGCAATACAACTAATTCCTACAGTGTGACAGTATGTGGTATTGGTACTGTAATGTAGTTGCAGCCTTTCTAACCTCTAAAACAAAGCCTAAAATACACAAATAAAACGTGTTACTCAGAGATGACCTGAAGATTCAGCAGTTAACAGACACACACCCTGAAAATGTTATGCTGAACAATTCTGGAATGGATACGTGCTCATATCTAATATTTTCATACATTCCATCTTGACCTCATCATCCCTCCAATATGTACCATTCACACTTATTATCTTTGGAGACACTTCTTCAGTTATGTAGATTAAAGGAAACTGACTATTCTAGGTAGTTAAGACTGCCTGCTAAAGTTAATAAATCCAATAACCACGGAAGCAGTTCACCAGCGATGACCAACACACTTTATTGCAAGCACAGAAAACAAATCACTGCAAAACGTAAACGCTATTAACATCCACCAATGCGTTTTCGTCTCCACAAACATGTAAAACTTCTTCAGACTAACAAATGTAATTTAAAATCACCTAATATACTCACATGTGGTCTGTGCCGACCAATAAAATTCATTAAATTCATGATTAACATTAAAAACATCTGTTTACAAGGCTCATTTGAAGTTACCATTTACAACTATTAAAACACATTTCGATATTTAATTTTAAAAAACTCCCTTCTTCATTAGTTTAAAATTCATGATCACTCAATAATTTATTTAAAACCACATTAAATAAATAAATACAAATGTAATAAAAACTACTAAATATTTATACCTTTTAAAACCTTTTGTATTCTTTATTTCATGAAAAATTCATTCCTAGCCTACTAGCACCATCTGCTGACCTAAAAGAGCAATTACAAATAAAGCTAAATCTTGGCTGCTCTTAGTTTTAACACTGAGGTTAGGGAAATGTGGTCATTAAGCCCTGGGAAATTAGTAGCATCTAATAAAATTTGCCACCAGAGCTCCTTAAATTCTAATTTTTCTTCCCAAGGGCCCCCTCTTATTTCTCTTTTGACCTGTTCCAATACAAAGAAGGTGAATTTGGCATTATTACAATCTAACGTGTGTTTGAACAGAGCATTTGTTTCTTTTCTCTTAGATATCTCGTAAATATGCTCATAAATTCTCTTTTTTAATGCCCTCTCAGTCTTCCCCACATAATATGACTTACATTCCAAACACGTAGCTAAATACACCACTCCCTGTGTATCACAGTTAAAATATCCAGAGGCAGTTATATTAATGTCCCTTGTTGGTACCAATATTTCCATCTTATTACTAATGTGTGGGCACTGATTACAGTGTCCACATTGATATGTTCCATATTTTCTATTTTTATCATATAGTGACATTTTCGTAGAAATTTCATTACTATTACCTATTTTATTATTTTCCAACAAATTTTTAATGCTTCTACCATTTTTGTATACAACCTTAGGCATCTCTTTCTTGTTATTCAAGATGTCAGTGTATGAAACAAAATTGCTCCATTCTTTCTGGAAAATCTTTCTTACTTTAATATTCAAATTATTAAACTCCATCACTAATGCTGAATTATACTGTCCATCATTGACTACATTAGTTTTATTCTGCTTATTAAAAGATGGCAAATTGACATTATTTACATTTAATTCTACACCTTTTATAGGTTTATATTTACCTAATCTATTTTCCTCTACCTCTTTTCTAGTTCTTGAAACAAATTCATAGGGGTAGCCCCTGGCTAAAAACATTCCCTCCAGTGTGTTACATTCCTTAATAAAATCATCGTCTTTACTAGTCATACGACACCCCCTCACAAATTGTCCCTTGACAATATTCTTTTTACAATGTGGGGGGTGCGCGCTAGTGAAATGTAAATAGGAATTGCAGAAGGTGTTTTTCCTAAAAACCTTGGTTTCAAAATCCCTATTATTCACGTTCTTATATATTTCAACGTCCAAATATTGTAACCTATCTACGGACGTAGTAAACGTGAATTTTAAAAAATTAGTAGTATTCTGTAGATAATTCATAAATTCCGATAGTTTTCACTACCCTCGATCCATAAAATAACTATGTCATCTAGAAACCGCCTGTAAAGGGTCCAATATTGAGTATATTCTGAGTTGTGAACAAAATTGGACTCCCAAGCTGCTAACACAATGTTAGCATATGTGGATGTAAGCCGCACCCATTGCTACTCCACTAATTTGCTGGTAATACTCATCATTAAAGACCATAAAGTTATTCTTTAGTACAACATCCACCAATGCTACCACTGCATTTTTCTCCAAATGTGACAACTTTTTGTCGAGAAAATCATATCCTCAAATGATCTCATACCTTCATGGTGGGGTATACATGAAAATAAATCAATGACATCAATTGTCACAAAAATGAGATCATTTGAGAATAAATCTGACTTAATGTCCCTCAATAGGTCCCAAGAATCCTTTAATATATATTTGTTCATGGCCCAAATATGTTTTGCTGTTATATCCACATATTTGGCCAAGCTGGTAGTCTTGGAACCGTCCGCTGAGACTATCGGTCTTAACGGTGGGTCACTGACATTCTTATGTACCTTTGGTATCCCAAAAATAATGGGTATCCTTGGTTTAGGTACATACAAAAACTGATGTAATTTAACATCTATTATGCCTTCCAGTAGCAAATTGTCTAAAATGTTATCTATTTTTGGTAGGCTAATTGTACTTCATTTAAAGAAACTATTCTATATTTGTTACCATCACCTAAGATACTATGCATTTTACCATCATAGATAATGTTTTCCATTATAACCACCCCTCCCCCTTTGTCAGGTTTCATAATCCTGACTTGATTATTGAACCTTAACTCATTTAATATATTATATTCTTCTTTTGTGATATTATATTCTTTCTCCACAAATTTAAATTCTTCTCTAATTTTCTTCTCTAATATCAGGTCAAGGTTTCTAATCTGGGGGTGATAGGGGGGATTATATGTACTTCCTGCTAAAGTTACTAACATACCAAACTCAGTGAATGCAGTACCATCACTCATTAAAGAAACCATGATATCACCCATAACTTCTTATATAAACATCAGTAATGCAAATGCCAATTATGCTTCATTAATAGCTTAGGTTTGGGGCAGCTGTGCACTTTTCCCCAGTCTAGTTATAGGGCTGTAAAAAGGAAAAAAACTCAGACATTCATCTGACAGAACTGTAACTAAGTCTCTTACTGATGCACTGGTCCTAGTGGACTGAATGAAAATAGGAATGGGGACATGACTACAAAGGTAGGGTGAGTAGTAATGCAAAGACCTGCAGGACAGTGAGTCTAACTCCAGTGGTGACCAAAACAATAGAAACTGTCCTGATGTTAAGGTGTTCAATGCAAATGCATAAGGAGTTGCAATACAGATTCACAGCATGGAAATCTTTTCAGACTAAGCTGATACATACCAGTAATAGATTTACAGGATGTGCACATGATCAGTCTGGACGTGTGCATGTCATCTAATTTATTTCCACACTTGAAGACTCATAGAGAGGATTGGGGAAAAGACATGGGTAGAAACAATGTGAAGGAGTAGAGAAGTTATTAAATAAAAGGGACTGCATGATAGCATGTGGATAGTCACAAAATGCAAAAGGTTCAGAACTGTTTCTTGATGTATCACACCTGTCATTCATGGGTCCAGTCTTAATTTATATGGTTACCTCTTCACTCACATAGGAAATGTAAAATCATGAATAGTCTCCTTGCTGATGATGTAACAAATAAGAAGGGCTATACTTGAATTGGGACGTAAAAATGCTAGAGGCATTGCCAAGTACTTGGCACTTAATTTCTGTTTGCCTTACATGTGGTGCTACACTTGGTAAAATACAATTCATTAATAGATTTTAGATTTGTGGGAATTAGACTAAATAGCTGAAGCACAAGAAATGTCCTGGAATGATTATTAGAAATAAAAATAGTAGGTGTGGGTTAGGATAGTAAAAGCTGACCACATATTAGGGTGTGTATGCTGAAATTTTAGAGATAGTGTAGCACCACACGTAAGGCAAGCAGAAATTAAGTGCCAAGTACTAGGGATAATCTTGGGGGATAGCATCAAAGAACATAGCTACTTAGTTGTATATGTTCAGTCCTCATTAGGAATGCTCTTTTTTACACAATATGCCCAGATATACCGTGGCTGACATCACCTGGGGACTTTCTGGTGAACAAAGTGATGAAGTAGAGTAGCGCAAAGCAATCCAAATGGTAAAAAACAAGCAGAACTCCACAATGTTGAGTCACTTTAATAAAATAAGAACAAAGCTTTCGGATAAAATATCCTTCTTCAGTGTTTTACAAAAAAATTTTCTAAAACCATCATTTTTAAAGAATGACGTAATCCATCACATGACACAATCAACCTATTACAAAGAATCAATTAAAATCACAATCATGTTTTAAAATCACAGATATCTAAAAAATAACATATATATTTATTCCCATTTCTTTATAAATTTATTTTATCTGCTGTTGTTTAGCTTTCAAAACTGGCTTCAATGTCACTTGTTTATTCAAGTCTGGGTATTTATCTGCTTGCAAATGGACAATCCATTCATATTCCTTTGTATCCACTCAATTCACTAAGTCACCATGTCTAACATTTGAGAGTATTATATTTATAACTCTAAAATAAAACTGGTGTGAGTCATTATTTTCTCGTACATTTTGGGCCAGGGAGTTTGTAATAACTCTGTTACGTATGTCTGATTTATGTTCTATGAGTCTATCACGTAGCCTTCTCATGGATTTCCCAACATAGAAATCTACACATTGCTGACAGGTGGCCAGATAAATAACAGAGGAAGTATTACAGGTGGCAGTACAGTGAAACATGTATTTCTTACCACTAATGGGATGTGTGAACTCAGTAGACTGAATAATATTAGAACAATATGAACAATTATGACAGGGAAAAGTTCCCTTTTTATTATAAACAGGAACACATTTATTATTAAGGGCAAAGTCTTTATAGCACAAGCATTTCTTTAAATTATCACAGTTTTGATATGTAAAAAAAGTTTAGTTGGTAGCCATTTTTCATGGCCAGGTATAGCTTTTAAAATGTTTTAAAAAAAATAAATAAAAAAGTTCAAAGTTTTTTGTTTTTAGTGTTTGGTGAGGCATTTGTTTTCATGTGATTCCGGTACATCTTGAGCAGGCGAAATATGGCCTTTCAATAGCCTCTTCTACTATTTTTCTATCTGATGGTCTGTCAGGGATAGAAAGTCTTTTACTCAGCCTCTCTTTGCTGCAGTTAATACTGGACTTATTTTATGCATCTTCTGGAGTGGTATGTAGATATATTTGCTTTAGTCTGAAGTATATTTTATTTAATTTCTTTTTCTTTTGTTAACCAGGCTAGTCATCTCTTTTCCTGGAGCAAATGAGCTGGCATTTATACTACTAAGAGAAATTTGGCAAGAGTGTCAGGGAACTACCCCTACTCTGTGGCCCTGCTAGATGATGTCAGAGGGCTCATACAGCAGCAAGGATAAGGCCTAAGGGGAGCAGCAGCGTGCAGGAAGAGAGAAAAGCTATGGAGAGTTTGGAGATGGAAAGTGTGAATCTGAAGAAATATTTATTTGATATGGAGCATAAGAATGTAAACAAAGATTCTTATCTGGTGGATGATACAAATGACCAGTGTTTACCTGTTGCAAAGGAGAAGGCTGTAAGTGAATCTGTTGGAGTGGTGCAGATAACAGAACCGGCTTCTTGAGGACTTGCAAATGCTGTTAAAAATATTCAAACAGGATGATCCAGGTGACAGTTCTGCTGTTTGATGGGATGAAATAGCAGAGAATTGTTTTGGAAAAGATAAGAATGGTGATGTGGAGAAGGAACCAGTTGATGTGGCAGCAGAGAATGCAACAGTTGAAATTATGCAGCAGAGCCAAGAAAGTGAAAGAGGAAAGCAGGTTAAAAGTAAGAAGTAGCAGCAGAAAATGTAATAACTAAGACATATGCAGCAGTGCCAGCAGGCAACAAATGAGAACAGCAACAAACTATAAGTAAGACTGTTTTAAAAAGAAAAGATGATTTGTGTCAATAAGAACAACAATACGGCACTATTAACTATGGGACAAAATGGTAACTGTTCTGGCATTTAAATCTAAAAAAATTGATATTTTCTACATATCAGGACAGTGTCTTTCGTGGCTTAACATTTGAAACTAAGGGAGTGATGAGGAAATATTTGGAATTGTGTAACTAAAAGAACGATATTTACCTGTGGAGCAATTATTTGTTTTATGGTAGTAAGTTAATCTTAAAAGAAATTACTTTACAATTTAGAACTGATGAACTGGAAGAAAAGGATGCTAAAAAAAGTTAGATATGAGAGAAACCTACGTAATGGGATGGATGTTGTAAGCTGATTTGAAATGTGAAAAAAAAAGCATGGTGAAATATTTGCCATATGTTATTTTTGTAGCTGATGACAGAGAAACATTAAGATACATTAGCCTACCTAAATCATGTTTTTTTATGGGTCCTTATCTCATTTAATAAATGGTTATGAGAGGGTACAATTTAACCAGAGTGGGGAGAAAGAACATACAGCAAGAAGGCATTTGCCTGAATGCAGCTTGTATAAAAAAAGGAATGATTTTGGAAGGATTGTCAACAGCAAACACTAAACAATGATAAAGGAAAGAAAAGATACACGAGGAAGGAGCTGGGCAACATGCTGAATTAGGTGAAGAAGAAAATGTAGAAGAAGAGTAAAATATGAAGGAGAATTTAGGAGAGAGTGTGTATGCAGAAATGGGTTGAAATAAGAGAACCCTATCAAATGGAGGTAAAAGGGACTAACAGTAATATATATATATATATTTTAATTCTATCTAGTGAAAAATCTGATTCTGAGGTTCACAGATTATTTGTCCATAAACCAAGAAAAAGGTATACAACTGGGGAAACACTAAAAAATAAGAAAACAAAAATTTTAAAATATTTCCCCTAAACTTAAAAAGAAGGAAAAGCAACAACTCTTTAGAGTAGCTTCAGTAAATGTGAACAGTATTATTAACATTGTAAGAAGGACAGGGATGCTAAAATGGTGTGCTAAATGTGATGTGGATGTTACTCTGCTAGAAGATGTAAGATTATTGGCAAGTGAAGAAAGACTGCAAACAGCAATTGTGGAATGGAAATATAATATGGAAAATAAAAAGTGAACCTTGCTTTGGAGAGGCTGTGCTGTATAAAAACAGTGAAAATACTAAAAAGAACATTAATAAGGCTGGAAAGGTTAACTGTTATGGATGAGAGATGAAGAGAAAATGTTTGCAGAATTATAGCATTGCATGTGTATGTAACTATCAAGGAAAGAGAGAGAATCTGTCTCATCAAGTATTAAACTTTGTAGTGGTTAACATGAACATTATAACTGCAGGAGACTTTCACTGTGATTTAAGGGGAAGATGTAAAAAGAAAGGGAAAGATGTAAAAAATAACACTGGACATGATAGAGTATGGTAAATTAGCTGTGGGGAACAAAATTCAATAGACTTTTAGAAGTGGGGAGGCGGGCACACAGATCGGAAATTTATTAATTTGTATTATCAGAAGACTTGCGGCAGCAGATGATACAATGGTGATGAGTTTTTCAGACCGTTTAGCAATATGGATAGAAGTGTTGGAAGAAAGGGAGCATATTAAATTAGGAAAAGGAATAAAAAGAATAAATGAGAAATTATAGGATGAAATTGGAGAGTGGAAAGTATTAGAGTTATAGAAGGATCACATAACCATGAAATATCTCTATAAAAATGATTTGGATGGTAGATTAAATTTAAAAATAAGTATAAAAAGTGTTTTTTTTTCCAATGGCAGGATGATGTAACAAAGGAAGAGAAAGTGAGGTATGGGAAATTTGATAAGTATGATTTACAGAATTTAGAGAATAATACGAGAGAGTATTATGATATGGAAAAGAAATATATAAAAGAAATTGAGAAAAAACTAAGACATTACTATTTAGGCAGAAAAATTATTTACAAGGGAGAAGGGAGGCTGTATCTGCATACTTGTGCAAAATGGCAAAGGAGGGTATTAGTATAATGATGGTAATGAAACGTAAAAGGAGATGTAAAAAGAACACAAAAGCAAATTATGAGAATTGTAGTACAGCATGTGGAAAATATGTGTAAGAGTATAAAGAAGGAAAATAACAGAAATGGAAAGTAAACGTATTTCCAGAATGAATTAAAGAAGATTTTGAAAAAGAAATTACTATTTAGTGAATTGGATTAAGTATTTAGGAAATACAAGCTGATTCAGTATCAGCCCCAGATGGTATAGGGTATGGACTGTAAACAAAATGAATGGACTGACAAAAATAACATTTTATAAATCTATTCAATAAATGGCTAAAGGGAAAGTTTTTTATGAAGTATTATGTAGTGGGATATTAACTTTTATATGAAGGAAAGATGAGAAGAATGCAATAAACAGATCTAGAGACCCATCACACTACATAACACCAATCATAATTTTTTTATGAGAATAATACAGAGGAGAATGGAAGAGAGGATAAAGGATATTATCGAAGAAAGTATATGTGGTATAAAAGGGAAGGGATATTAAAAATTGTTATTGGTTGTAAGAGAAACTATGGATGATATAAGTAAAATGGAGAATATTATAAGTTAAACGAAAGATACTAGATATGTGAAACTTATGGTAAGTGATATTAGCAAGGCATTTGATACAGTAGGACACGATGCTTTATTGAGAAGTATGTGACAGGTAATAGAATTAGGAGAGCATCTATGTCAGCATATCAGAATAATTGAGTGACATCGTTAGGGAAAGGATGGTCTAGTAAAGTCATTTACGTGAAGTACAGTATAAGACAAGGCTATCGCATGAGTGGAATAGTGGTTGCATTGGAAAGAATGTAATAGTTAGTGAAGTGGCTTACAAAATGAAAGACACTAGATATGTGATGCAAAAGGAGGTGGTGATTCCAGTAGTTTGGATGCAAACAGACAATATAGTTGTAGCTGATAAGGAAAAAAATTGATGAGAAAAGTATTGGCTTATCTAAATGGATGTTTAAAGGAAATAGGAATTACCTTGAATAAAGATAAAAGCGATGATTTGGGTGATATGGTGACATTTGGTGGTATGTATTTTTCAATGAATGATGTACCTTTGTTTGGAATAACATTTGGGGAAAATGATGTAGTTGTGATGTAGTGGAAGAGTATGATAAGAGAAATAAATGAAATATGTGTTCTGTGGAGGACATGCAGATTAGCACTGAAGAAAAAAGGTTTCTCTGGTGAATGTGGTATTAATGCGAAAAATAGTACATGCGCCAAATGTTTACATGATCCCAGAAAAATATGAAAAGGAAATTGTAAAGCTAGTGTTTTCTTTAATATGGGGTTCAAGATAGATTAAAACCCACTGAAAAAGAGGTGAACTATATATAAATGAAGATAACAGATTATTGGCATTACTTAACCCAGTTGTTCATTCTGTTTCGTTAAACTTGTGAAGTGTATTAAAGTGGGCAGAAGGACAGAATGAGACTTTATTAGTGAGAATGTTTAACTGTATATACAAAACATTCTCAGGAATTATCAAGGAAAAGTATTAACATGGATAATAAATATCAGTGCTACAGAGAATGATAGAAAGATTTGCATAATAATTGTGATAAAAATATTATTATGCAAATCCATGGGAAAATTTACCAGGAAATCGATTAAAGCCATTAAAGTAATGAACAGGTTGTGTACTGAGCTCGTAGAGTGACAGGATTTTATATGGAGAATGCTAATTAATAAATTACCAGCAAAGGGGAGCATGCCATATAAAAAGAAAACTTAAAGAATGAATTGATTTTGTGGGGAAAAAGAGAACAAGAGCATGTTTTTCTGAAATGTAAGAGTTGGTGCAATTCTAGAAAATGCATGAAAAAAACTGAGAATATTAATGACATAAACACTATAGATACGAATATGATTATGTTTAGATATTATAAAAATAAGAAGAAAGAATGTGAGAGAAGGGTAGATAAGATTATACTTATGTTATAGGTGTTATATAGAAGAAAGACCGAATGAAGTTTTATTTAATGGAAAATGGATTTTTGCAGATATATTGAGAAAAATAAGATTATGGTTGTGGAAGGAATGGGGTCACTTATGGAAAAATAACAATGAGGATCTTATGAATAGTAAAAAAAAGGTGTGTGTGTGTGTGTGTGTGTGTGTGTGTGTATATATATATATATATATATATATATATATATATATATATATATACACAAATACATGTCTCTGTAAATATGTACAGTTTGTAAATATGTGAGTAAAGTTTTGTATGTTATGTTAAATAACGGCCATCCTATTCTTTTTGATGGTGCCAAGGAATCTTTTGCATCCACCTGAGCTACCATCAACTTCAGCAGAGTATGTACCTTGGTTTAACATCTCATCTGAAGGATGACACACTCAGAAGTGCAATGTCGCCCTTATGCTGCACTGCAGTGTCAGCAATCCATCTACCTGCTGTGGGAATGGAAGTTGCAGCCTTCAGCACCAAATGCGAGTGAGCTGCCTGTTGTGATGCTGATACCGATAGCTTTTAGATGAGAGTCATGCACTATTTCACTTGAAATAAAAGCCTTACAGGAGCTATGTTTTGTTGCAGGGACTCCACAACGTTCTTCATAACTCTTGAACCAATGGCACATATATTTTTATCTGCCTGAGTAGTTGATATTGTCTTTGGTAGCTCTGGCTTAGTAGAGAGATCTGTTGGTACAACATTCATTCCTACATCAGTTGTCTGTTTCTGTAAACTAACTTTTGACTGGGTATTAATGTCAGTTCTTCTTAGGTGTTGTTATTAGCCTATTGAATATCCATGCCCACGTATTCTTCCCTCTTGTTATGTAACTTTAGTTCTCTCGTTTTTCCTGGTGCAGCTCTGTGATTTTTCTGCATTAGAGTCCTTTCTTAAGAGATTATATTGCTGTTCTAAAGTCCTCTAAGCCAGGATCAAATCGTAAAAAAGTAATGCATAGCTTAGGTTTAACATATACAGGTCAACTACTGAATGATTATAATTAGTTTAGCAATAAGCAGTAGCCACTAGCATGACAGTTTGAATTAACACAAAGGATTTGTAATGACAAAAAAAAATGGTTTCAGAAGGCTACCTAGTGTCTTATTTTAAAATATCTGTAGGCAAAATTTAGTGTTGCATAGAGTTAAGATGATTTGTATTTCTTTAGAGTTGTACATGTCAGGAAATTATAAAAAATAAACTTTCATCATGTTGTTGTTTTATATCTGCAGGCTCTTATTGTGACTGAAACAGAATGTGTCAAAACCAAATGCATTACTCAGAACAGTGTCTACTTTTAGATATAGTGACAGTAGTGTGTGTCTTAGGGACATTCCTTTTAACTCAGTACAAGAGGTATGAATAGTAAAGCACTATTACATTCTAGAAGGTGTTCCACAGACAGGGTTACAGTTACCCTCTCTGCTTATGTTACTGAGGGAAGGAATGCATAGCTGTGTCAAGCAAATTTAATGTTGTACATCCTCCACATCCACTGTTTCTGCAGCTTGTTGCTGCTGGCAATCCTGTATGATTCATTTTCATATATTGATACCAGTTATGAATAATAGACATTAGTACACTCATGCCACCTTACTATTAAGGTGAGTTATACAGAAAGAAAATATAGTAAAATAACTTTCTTGAATAACTGGTTACCCAACCTGATTTCTAGAGACAAAATGTAATGGCAAATCTTCTCTAATCATTTCATTCCTCTGTATGTACAGGGCACCTCAATAAAAAGTATTTCATAAATCTGGCACACATCATTTATATGGTCTGTCATCCATACTCCATATAACAGTGGCTGACCTATTTTAAGTAACTGCTCTGACCTTCTATTTATTTTTCTTTCTTTTCTTCTTCTTTGATAAAATATATACAGGATTACATATCATTTTAAAGACTTTCACTACTATTTGGCATCTTCTCACTTTTGAGAGAAATTAAATATGTTCTTGAGATATAATAGTCTCATGGTCTTAGTGCCTCAATATTTTGAATGCTGCTTTCTCTAAAGGGTGTACTGCAGTGTTTAGATGTTGCATGACTCAAAAAGGAGGGGAAATATGAACTTGTTAAATCTTTTCCTTTTTTTTCCAAGTTATTGAAGCTTCAGAAGTAGTATACACAGTGAATGGGAGTGACAGGCCTGCAACTGTTTTACTGCAATATTTGGATGCTTTTTTATATTGCTGTAATATTTTATTGATAATGTAAGCATTTGAGTATGATAGATTCAATATTTCATTATAAATACCATTTTAAAATTAAGATAATTGTGTAATAGTTTCTTTGTGGTTTGTTTGTAGACTACTCTAGGACAAATAATATGTAATGTGTCGAATATCAGAGTGATAAGTCCTTCTAAGGGCATACTCTTAGCTATGGAAAATTTATGGAATCTTAAGTATGTATGAAAATATGGGTAATTTTTGTATTAAAGAGGGAATTTCTTGGGAATTTGAGCATTTAATTAGGGGAAACAATTTCTCTTGTTAAGAAAAGGCAGAAACTCAACCAGGTTGGGAGGTTGGCTTGGGAGGATGGCTTAATGGCTAAGGTGTTTGCCTTACAAACCCAAGGTGTAGGGTTTGAGTCTCACAAGGGATAACTGGCTAGGCTTAAAATGGCTCACAAGGGCAGTTAACTTAGTAATAAACTATGAACCTATGAACCTAGGTGAGAGTCCTGACAATCAGAAATAGTCTTGCGAAAAACATTAAAGTATAGCTGTATGAGCAAGAATTTTACTAGACAAATGTGATTCACCAGGGCTTAATTATTGTACTCAGATAATTAGAAGTAAGGGTTGTGCAGTTCAAAAAAGCATAATGTTACAAAATGAGAGAGCTTTTCAGGAAAGCTGTAGTAAACAAATTAGAAGACAGTGTAAAAGAATTAGGAACTGGGACCTAAGACTGTTGTCAAATAAAAACTAACAAAAAATCCTTTAGGTGAAAAATATGTGTAAAGTAAAAAAGAAATGGAAAACATTGTCTTCATACAAGTTGCCATCAGACATTAGAGATAACAAGAAACATTTCCCTACATGACAAAAATACATTCAAGTAGGGGATGAGGAAAGAGAAAGGGCGTTTAAAGGCACCTTATGGAGTCCATAAATATATGGTATCTTGAAATTTTCACATACAAGATCTTCATAATTTTTCAGGCAATGTTCCTTCTATCAAACATAAGATTCTACAATATTCTTCCTTTGTGTCATTAACAGCCTTATTAATAGGTGCATGTATTCCCATTTCTGGTAATAAGCACTTTATGGTATCAATATAATTCCTTAGGCAAAATAACAACTTTTTCACATGTAATAGTATATTTAATGTTAATCTCTTTGCAAACATACATTTCAGTGCTAATCATTCTCTTTTACTCACATGGTCATAATGTTTGTATTTATCTAATTGCAATCTTCTTAAATTCCTTAGAAACTTGTCTAAAACCATTCTACTTAGCTGTGTAGTTCAGTGGGGATACTGAATTTATGATAATAGTTCTATTCTATACAAAATAATTCTGTTTGATACATGCCATAAACATTATCACTTATCATATTAAGGCATTTTTCTATTGTATAGATGCAAATAACAAATTACTTTATTCTAGTTGTCATCCCTGACAAGTGAGAAGCAATAATTGAGGACAGTATGTAATACTCTGGAAGAGAAGTAATATTAAAGATTACTTGGAACAAGAGTAAATAAGTTTAATGGAGAGAAGATGCACATAAAAAAATATTAAGTGGGCATATGATCAGAGTACAGGATTGACTGTAGCAAAGAAAAGTCAATGCAACAAATTGCAAATAAAACAAATAAAAGGAATGCTCACAGCATTAAAAAGAAGGTAAACAATAGTGGGCAGTCTTTACTTATGCTTAGCACAAATACATGTGTATTACAAATCAATATGTGAATAAAAGTGATGTTTGTGTACACAAAGAAATTGATTAAATTTAATATTTCAGAGGAAACGCTTATTACAAAAGTGCATATGTGATATAATTAGCTAAGTGTGAATGAAAATGATTATGTTGGGAAAATAGAATGTTTGTTACGTGAACAAGTAAAGGAAGGTCTGGTGTCTGTTAAAAAAACATAAACATACATGATAAACATATTATACTAGCTAGCCACTACAGAGTATACACTGATCAGTAGAGTGTTGGCAGTTGTAAGTCTAAAAATTATTATAAAAAGCACAATGTACTGATGAGTCAAGGAACATCTTCATGCAGATGATAATTACAGTAAACTCTCTGTTAACCAGAAGTCGGGCCAACAGAAATCTCAACAGGAAAAAAAAAAGAAATACAGTACAGTATGAACAATTCAATTCAATTTTCATGTGTTGCACTTTCTATCCCCCTCCCCTCCTGCCAGGCTTTTAATTACTGTATTTCAATATTAAAATCAAATCCATACAGCATTTCTGGTATGGTATGGTATGCTACAGTATAGGGTACAGTATTAGTCAAGCCTATTTTTAATAGTAACTCTCAAGCAACCAGAAGCTACAGTTTTCCAGCATCTACCGATCCCATGGGTGCTGGTTAACTGAGATTTTACTGTAATCGGTAGCTTAATTTAGATGAGTGCATAGGCATTGGTTAGTCTTTGCTTAACATTAAGATCTAACTTACTTTTCAGGAAAAATAAAACATAATGTACAGATGTTTTATGAGCAAGTATCTTTTTTGTTGTCTGGAGACAAATGTTTATGTTTGAAAACATTTACATTTTGAATAAATCACTCTGTTTATAGCACAGCATTCCCTTGTTTTGCTAGATTACACATTTTGTTTGTGTTTGTTTGTTTTCTGAGACATACAGTGAACTTTTGTGACAGTTAATAGTCTTCTAGCTCCAAGGATTCACAGCCCCCCCGCATGTGGAATACATAGGTTTGCAACAAAATTAAGTTATATATTTTCTCAAAAATTTTGTAATTTTATCATTCAAATCCTTAGATGTTCTGGTGGTGCAGATACAGTTCTATCACAAGTAGAGTATACAGTGCCTTGTTATATTGCAAATGTCTATACTTAAATATGTTTTCTGGCTTTAATATCATTGTATCGTACAATTACTCATTAAATCTAGCTCTTGTTATACTGTTATGTTGTTTATGGTCCGCATTATATTTGATAATGTTTTTAGTCCTTGATGTCTGTTTTTAGTACATGTCTATGTGCTGAAGTTATGTACCATAGAGTTCTATGTATCATGAGGAAAAGACCTATGATGCAATGTCCCTCACTTGTCCATTAACACAACATTATAAATAAGAAAGTTGGAATTTAGGGAGCCTTTTATTCTACCAGTGTTTTGAACTTAGACTGCATTTGAATTATATTCTACAGACCATTCAAAAAACTTTGTGAGTAGTAAAGTATGGACTAGTATACAGTGTACAATAAGGAGTTTCAATTTTGAGATTTAGAAAGCTGTGACTTCTGTCATTTGGCTTATGGATCTATGTATTGGTATGTTGAAATATGAGACTGCAGAGTAGCCCTTTACATGTGACAAAATAGAAGCTGTTCACAACAGAGTGAGAGTTGTATTCTATCCTGTTGTTCCCAAAAAATTGTGGCTTACCCATAAGCAGGATTTTAAACAAGCTTGACATCAGGAGTGTTGCCTTGGTGGTTAAACAGCTATTGCCATAGGTCTATATTAAATTCAAAATGTCGAGTGTTGTAATATTGAAACCTATCAATCGAAAATTCAAAACATCGAAAATTCAGAACAGCAAATGTTTTCCTAGGGAAAAAAATTTACTGTTCCAAAACACATACACACAACACAAGCACACCAAACAAACAGCAATCCACACACATACACCTAAACTCTTACACCTAACCCTACACTAAACTATACATACACCACTAACTTTCCACTTACCTTAACCCAAACCCTAACCCTAAGGTCCATCACTATCGCACAGTCACCTCACCCGCACCCTAACCCTAACTTACCTACCCCGCCCTAACCACTCACGTCCACACAATCGCACACTTACCTGACCCGCGCCCTAACTCACCTAACCTGCCCTAACCCTCACATCCACACAATCGTACACTTACCTGAACCCGACCCATAGCTTTCCACCAGAGCGCTGAAAATACTGAAGCAACAGAAATAGGCAACCAAATTCTTTCAGTTTTCTGTTTCTTTGATATTTTCAGCGTTCGCTGAAAATGGGTAGATATTAGAGCACTCGACATTTTGAATGTTCCATATTCTAATATAGACCCTATTGCCACTAATCATAGCTATTTTATGTCAGTGGTCATCCTCATTGAAGAACTGTTTTCACTTTGCCAGCTTTCTTACTGCGGTCATATTCATGTACAGTTGACCACCACTGACCAGGTTGGCAATGGTAAACAAACAAAATACATTTGTAAAAGAAAAAAAAAGAGAAAGTGAGGGATCAAATATAGCTCTGGGCTATTGTTTAGAAGAATTTTCTTTGGTTTGTACGCTTGGGTTTCTTTGGTAATGAGCTACCCTGGCTTTGAGTGTAACTTATGGTTGTGTTTGTGGCTGTTTGCCTCTTAGTTTTGTCTTCCAAGGTTTGTAGGAGCCATGTTTTGAAGTCAGTCCCTATTTATGGGCTACTCTTTGCTATGGGATTTGTCCAGAATTTAGTCCTGAGAAGTTGAGAAGAATGTCCCTTCTAGATTCAACACAGGAGGAGGTTGCTGGTTGCAGGGTTGGATGTGCTTGCTTTGCTACTGCTCTGCTCACTGCTGACCCTTGCCTCTTTCCTTTAAGTGTTGTATATTTTCTGGCTGCTTGTTCCTTGTGCTGTTTGTATCCTGTCCTAGAAGCATGTGTGATATAGTGGGACTCAGATGTATGGCTGGAGGCTCTGAACAGTTCTGTTCATCATCCGCGTGTGTGGGGTTAGGGTGGGAAACATTTTTTCTTAGAGAATGGGCAAACAGTACATCAGTACCCTGATTAGAGAACAAATGTTCTCCAGTAGGGTATTAAAGTACAAGTAATACCTGCTGAAAAATGAGTCCACTGTTTCAGGGCAGCATATCAAACAACTGTTCACTATGCATCTGTAAATCAGATCACACAGACCATCTGGGAGTTCTCAGGTGTTTAGCTGTGCAAATTAAATATCCAGTCCACATTCCACATCCTTCCAATCAGAGAGGAGGATTTGTTGTTTCTAGGATTCCAGTTTTCAGGCTAATTGTTTTTCAACACTGCCGGGCCCATGGGTTGATTCACAGCTTCCACAGCCTTTAAACATTCAATTCCATCCTGTACTAATGCTGGCAACAGAGGGTCATTTGCCAAGCAGCTAGATGACTACCTGATAGGCGATTGGAGGCAGGGGCTTTGGAGAGCTTAAATATTTTTATTAAATTATGGAATCATTTAGGAGTTCTACTGGCCATTGAGAAAGTGGAGGGCACCACCTAGGCTATCATAACTTATGGATGTTCCAAGTTCCTCCTTCAGACTGCCCACTGATTGAATCCTTCAACTTAAATCCTCCATTCACAAGATGTTGTGTGCCATAAAGCTGACATTGGTGATATCATGCAACTCCATGGGATACTGAACTTTGCATGACAAGCCATTGCTCTGGGAAGGGCTTTTCTTAGGTCATTATCTAATATGCTGAGAGTCAGCAAGATGAAACACAACTGGATGAGGATTACTGGCAGGACCAAGGAAGAACTTCAGCTGTGGAACAATTTTTTGGTCAGTTTCAATAGGGGTCATGTTTTGTAAAAGATCAGGGGTTTCTTACATTGAGCTGAAGCTTTTCAGTGATAAAGCAGCAGAGGTGACCATGGGCAGTTATTTCCAATTGAGATGGTTTGTGGCAAAATGGCCTACCTCCTGACCTGAGGATGGAAAGTCAGACATTACCTTTTTAGCGGAGTTTCCCATTTGGGTATCCATATTAATTTAGAAAGAAAAATTTGCTAACACGAGACTTTCTTTTTACTCTGATAACTTAGCAGTGCTGTGGGCCATTATGAAGATATCATCTATATCTGGGCATGAGCATTCTGTGATCAGATTGATGGTTCTCCTAAGTTTACACGTTAACTTGTGCTTCTCTACCCACCATGCCCCAGGAAGAAAAAAGGATATAGCTAACAGCTTTTCCCATTTTCAGATTTTTAGGTTTTGCAAGCTGGCTCCAAATGCAGCTCCTCTCAAGACACCCATCCCTCAAGATATTTGGCTCATTGGCAAAGAGTAACTATGGCACTTTTATCCGGGTCTTGAGATTCCCACATGAAGATGGCTTTATTCGCCTCCTTGTGTACCTTTCTCATATTTTATAGCAAATGACCTCACTCCCTCAGACACTATGATCTCCCTTTATTACTGCAGTTCATAAGCCATAGATGATTGTTGGATGATGCCCCTAGCACAATCTGGATACATCTAACAGCTTTCGGACAGGTGTCCCGGTTGTCAGGAATGCTAGATTTTTCCAGCCACTAGATCATCAGTAGAATCCTTAAGGGTTGGAAGAACTCCAGATGCTCTGAACAAGATCCCAAGAAACTCACTGGCTGCCACCTCCTCAGGTTCATTATTAAGGGTCAATATTTTTCAGATGATAATTTTTACTCTTTTATCCTCTGTGCCATCTTGTTTACTTGGCTCTATGTTGTCACCTTCTCAGTCATCAATATGCTTTATTGCTTGTATTGGGTGGAAATTGTTATTGGCAAAGACCTAGTTTTATTATTGTTAAGGAGGTCTAAAACTGACTAGTCCTCAAAAGGGCATGAAATCCATTTGGTCAAAGTCAGTTCCCCTGTCATTTGTTTAGCTCATTGGGCCTCCTTCCTGCACAGATTGACAACTGACATTCCTTTCTCCAGCCCTGTTTTCAGTTTTAAGGCAATCCATCCTATCTTTTTGGCAGAAGTCAATTCTACCTTGAAGAAACTGTTTATGTATGTAGGCATTTCCATCTAGGATTATTCCCCTCACTCATTTTGAATAGGTTGCACCTGTGACCTAGTAGAAGACGGGCATTCGACCAAAGTCCTAAACAGGACAGGAAGGTGACTATTTGACATCTAACTCTCACACATTAGGTAGTAATTACTTTGCTGGGATGAAGGTACTTTGGATTGTGGGGCACTCTTTTTTTTCCAAAGAGCAGTTTTGCAAGTGTCCAACTGGCCATCTAGATGCACAGGTTTTCTGGATCAGGCCCTCTGGATGACCTGCTAGTCCAGCTTTCCAGCTTTGTCTTGGATGCACCTATGGGTTATCTGGTGCCAGTTAAAATTTAATTCAGCACTGCCAACCATTTTGATCATACCCTTAGAATGCAATGATCTGACTAAGGTTCCGAAGAAAATTGTAGCAGCTAGAATTTTCACTGACCTGCTTGAGTTGTGTTCTCCTCATCTGCACATTCTGATTTTTTGGTCTGCCACCCTTCCAAGGTTGATCTAGAGCAGTGCCTTTACGAGTTCTGCTGTGGAAAAGTCCAGACATGTCATCAAATATCATGTGGCTCAGGCTGCCAAAAATATTGGCTACAGAGTTATATAGCACAGCCATTCGGTAAAACCAAACAAAGACTTGTTTGATACCAATGGTATCCACTTCAGTAAGCTCAGTCCTGCCTTGTTTCACTGACAGTTAACCTGGTCAGTTAATGATTATTTTAATGCAGTTAATTAGAGTTCAGTTGATGATTTACATTGACTATTTCCTTACCATGGACTATGGGGAATTAGAGGCCTGGCTGGGGGTAGTGGCCATTGCAGGGTGCCAGTGGTGGTCGCTTAATGGCTTAGCCCCATTATGCCCCCCCCCATTAGCCATCAGAAGCCTCTTAAAGGATTGTCAGGTTGGGATGATGTGAATTTTGATGCAGGCAATTTATGAATGGGCTGAGAGTTAACCCTTGATTTCCTAGTTTTATGGCAGGACCGAGGATGCTTGGGATTGTGCATATGGACTCTTTCTGTTAGCCAGAATGAGCCTGGGAACGCAAACCATTTGCAGTATTCGCTGCATGTTATATCTGATTCATCTCCATGTTCTTGATTAGTTGGTTAATTTGCTTGCAAATAAAATGGTCACAAAGTCATCACTGATTTCATCACCAACTCAACTATAGTGGACAACTACGGCTTACCCATAAGCGGGAATGCCTACAAGCGTGACATCAAGAGGATGTACCTTGCTGGTTAAATAGCCATTGCCAATAATCATAAACATTCTGATGGTTGACTTCATTGAACCCACCCTCCTTTCCCTCAAAAGTGGTTACCTCATGTCTTAGGCACATTGACTTTCCCCATTAGCTATCAGAAGTCTCTTGATGAATTTTCAGGCAAGGATAACTTGGGAATTTTAGTGCAGATAATTTATGGTGGGACTGAGTTAACCTGTGAGCCCTTTGTTTTACAGCAGATTTGAGGATGCCTGGAGTTATGCACATGGACTCTATCTGTTAACCAGAATAGGTTTAGTGATGCCAGCAGGCTGGGGTAGTTGCTGCATGTTACACCCACTCAATCTTCATGTTCATGACTGACTGTTGCTAGACATGGCTAGTTGGTTAATGTGTTTACAAATAAAATGGTAGCAAAAGTCATTAGTGATGTCTTCATTGACTTATCTGTAGTGGTCAAGATGATTTAGCACTTTAAAATTTGAATTATATTTTATAGCCAAAATCTGATTTAAAAACATGTGTGCCAGATAGCACATTAGAAGCTTAAACCACAAAAATCAATATGCATTCACTAATCAATGACTCATCTGCTGTATGTCTCACTCACACGCCTACTCTCCATTATTAGCAACAGTTTGCAGTTCTATGGATTGTAATAGCTGGTAATTATTAGGCATACATTATAACATGGAAAACATCGAGCTTAAGTGAAATTAAGGCATTTGTGCTACAATAGGCCTGGACTTTGGATGCATCAGTTTTGTCCTCAACAGGATTGGGTGGCTGAGGATTCCCAAACATTCTATCTCAGTATAGTTCTGTGGCAAATATGGCATCAGCTTACTATACTGGAATGTTCCTCACCAATGATACCTAAGCATACATTGTAAAGGATGATATCTCTGCATATCCAAGCCAGTGGAGAAAATGGCAGTTTCTTGGGCATAGAGGTTAGATCATTGCAAATATCCCTCATCTCTACTTAATATGGCTTGTCCATATGCCAAGTGAGTATCTTTGTACGTTCCAAGTTATCTAACAAGTAAAGGATAGTCAACCCTACTCTGGGTCATATGAAGAGCCATATTCTTATCTGTCTGATCTGAAATACTTCATCACCATGTATATATATATATATATATATATATATATATATACTAAGAAATGAACTTCGTGACAATAAAAGCATTCAATAAAATAGTAAATAACACCAACAACTCTTGTAGAACTTTAGCGCTTTCATCTTATTTATTATCAAGACTTCTTCAGAAAGACATCTTTCATAAGTATGAGCAACCTTTTTCACTTCCTTTATATACATTAGTTCTAGCAGGCCATTTAAATTAACAACAGTTCCTTTCCAATAGTAAAGTGTGAACAAGCAGGGTGCTGTGTGCATTTTCATTAACATTACAATTGCAGTTACATAAGGTAAATTGGTCAGACAGTAATAGCTTTGTGGTACCGTGTGCATATTAAAAGGGATTGTGTGCAAAAAGGGATTGTGTGCAAAAAAGGGGATTGTGTGCAAAAAGGGATCATGTGCAAAAAAGGGATTGTGTGCAAAAGGGGATTGTGTGCAAAAAAAAAAAAAAAAAAAAAAAAAAATTTATGGGGATCCGGGAAGGATGACAGTCATGCTGTGATGATTCTAATATAAACACGTAACTTATGAGTCTTTGCCTCCAAAGGTAAGTAAAGAAGGGAATGGAGGAAGGTGGAGGAGTCAGGTAGAGAGTCCTACTATGCTTTGGTATCGGTGTGTGTGTGTAGAGAAATGTTTGGGTATGCCACCTGATGGGGGAGTGGGAGGAATGCGGTGTGGACTTGAGGGGGGGGCTGGTAGGGGGCCGCCCATGACAAGGAGCCTATGAATAACAGTGTGTTGCCTGTGTAATAAAAGCCCATCCCCACAGAGCGAAGTATCGACAGAACCTGGAATGTCTGACTGCGGCAAGTGTGTTGCCTGTGTATACATACAAAAAAACAACAAAGTCACCTTCCCGCACTGCAACAGAACTATCAGTCTACATGACCACTATGACTGCAACACAAAAAATGTAGTCTACTGTGCTTTCTGCAAACACTGTGGGAATTTCTATATCGGCAAAATGAACAGGAAGCTGAGTAGCCATATTAAAGAACACACTGCAGCAATACACAAACAGGACAGTTTGAATGCCTTGGCTAAACACAGTACTATTTGCTCAAACTTCACAGGATTCAAATTCACAGTGCTGGAAAAAAATAACAGAATTTGTAGGGGACATGGACACATTCCTGCAAGTCCAGGAATTAAAATGGCAGATAGAACTGAGAGCTGATGTCTATCCAGGTCTCAACGAGACACTGAACATTAAATGTGCACTTAAATGGTATAGAGATTGAAATGTGATAGGGTTTGAAGAACTGTGCAAGACAGTTTGAAGAGTTGTGCAAGTAGATTTAATGTGTTTATGGATTTACAACTGTGCAAGTGAATATAATGTGTTTCCTCTCTCTCTCTCTCTCTCTGACTTTTGACTCCCCCATACCCCTACACACATGCTCCCAATCACCAGGCTAGCCCCCGCTGACCCCACCAACTATACCCCCCAGTCTCACATTTTCACACAGCCATTCAAGGGGTGATACCATCCAAACCAGCCCACGGGTGGTACCATCTGCACTGGCAGTCTTCTGGGGGACACTGTTATTCATAGGCTCCTTGTCATGGGTGGCCCCCTAACAGACCCCCCCTCAACTCCACACCACACCGCATTCCTCCCACTCCCCCATCAGGTGGCATACCCACACATTACTCTACACACACACCGATACCAAAGGATAGTAGGACTCTCTACCTGACTACTCCACCTTCCTCCGTTCCCTTCTTTACTTACCTTTGGAGGCAAAGACTCATAAGTAATGTGTTTATATTAGAATAATCACAGCATGACTCTCATCCTTCCCGGATCCCCCATAAAATTTTTTTTTTTTTTTTTTGCACACAATCCCTTTTTGCACACAGTCCCTTTTTGCACACGATCCCTTTTTGCACACAATCCCTTTTTTGCACACGATCCCTTTTTGCACACAATCCCTTTTAGTATGCACACGGCACCACAAGGCTATTACTGTCTGACCAATTTACCTTATGTAACTGCAATTGTAATGTTAATGAAAATGCACACAGCACCCTGCTTGTTCACACTTTACTATTGGAAAGGAACTGTTGTTAATTTAAATGGCCTGCCAGAACTAATGTATATAAAGGAAGTGAAAATGGTTGCTCATACTTATGAAACATGTCTTTCTGAAGAAGTCTTGATAATAAATAAGACGAAAGCGCTAAAGTTCTACAAGAGTTGTTGATGTTATTTACTATTTTATTGAATGCTTTTATTGTCATGAAGTTCATTTCTTAGTTAAAATTTCTTATCTTCGTTCATTTTTTTTGAGTGCAGTTAATTTTATATATATATATATATATATATATAGAGAGAGAGAGAGAGAGAGAGATGTGTGTGTGTGTGTGTGTGTGTGTGTGTGTGTGTGTGTAGAGGACATAATGCTAATGTTGCAGAGAATGCTACTTTAGCACAAGATGTACAAAGCCACACACACACACACACACACACATCAGCTCCCTGATTCCCTGTCACTGTGTCTTTAGGATGTGGAAGGAACTGTAGTACTAGGTACAAACCCATGCCAACACAGGAGATATGTACAGACCATGCACAGAAGATATTTCAGCTGGAAGCTTAACTGGGAAAGAAGCTGCTGTGAGTCATTAAGGCTAACTACTGTATGATCCTAACCAGAATATACAAAATAATTTATTAAAAACAAACAAGAAATATATTGTTTTGAAGTATTACAAAATGTAAAGAGCCGTATTATGCAACAACTGGAAGTATTAGCACTATTTGTAATTCTGCCAGATAATAATCGCAATAATAAACATGACAAATAATAAATGCAGAACTTAGATAAAAGAGCTGGCTTTCTGTAATTCAACTATATTCTCCAGCTGGATGAATCAGGTCTTAACATTTTGTTTTGGTGCCCATTACAGTAAAATGTTATGTCAAAAATAAAAGCATTTGACTACATGTTTACTTAAGGTGAAGCCAGTGCAAAAATATCTCAGGCTTATAAGTCAGTAAGCAGTGAAATGTGTCATATCAGGAAATGTTTAATTAGATATTTTATGTATCTATCATATAATTATTTAGGACAAGGTGAAGAAATGTCATTTTAAATCTAAAGATCTGAATAGAACTGGGGGCATCTGGTATATAATAGCAGTTTTTAAACAGTAGCCAAACAGATTTCAAATACAAGGTTTATCTTTTAAGTATAGGAATATTGCTTTGCACTGAAAAATATTGCTGCCAAAAGATAGCAGATAGTAATCGTTTTTTTTTTTTTTGTCATTTAATTGTAATGAAAAGTTTCTTTATATGCAGATTAGCATTTAATAGTCAGTTTGATGACATACATCCATTTACTACTTCACAGCAACCTAGAACTTTGTACCACCTTCCGATTTAGTATGTCCCTCAACATAAGAAATGGAAGAACCTTTCCAAAAGTCACTGAAAGCTTTTATGTGGAGATGCTTGACTAACAGAGGCTTTTTTAACTTTTCCGTCTATATCTTCACTGGTGGTATGAGGGCCACATGGCAAAAAGCCATTTCTTCAAGGAAATTTTTCCCCATGGATATTATGTAGAAATAAATGGTTTACCTTATTCTTTTCTTTGAATTGGGCTTGTAAAATAGCAGAACAAGTTAGAGTATCTGGCATGCATCTTAACTTTTTTGCTGAAGAACAGGAACAATGCCAAAAACAAATAAACAAATGGGGGGGGGGGGGCAATGATCTAAAATCTGGAGTAATTTTAAATAGTCAGATTCATGTAAAAAGTTAACATAAGAAAAGTTTGGCATCAGGATGCATTTTCTGAATAATAGAAAGCAAGAAACTCTTATGTCTGGGTTTGGCATTAATGGCCAACTACAATCCTCAGTAATTTTAACAGAAAATCAATATTATTACAATATGTGTTTCAAAGCTTTCATAAATATGATGTACATGTGTGCAAAAAAGAAAAAGAAAATATGTTGATGGATGAGGCAATATATGAGCCAACATTCAAGGACATTCTGCAAAATTAGAGTCAGTTAATATGTATGCATTGATAATAATGCTATGAACAACTCTCTGTAATATCAAGCCTACTACATGGGCAATCAATTTATAAAGAAATGAGACATAACAGCAATTTTACTGAATCATTGTATTACTCTGACAATATGATTATTCACTTTTCCCTTCTCAGATGATAGCTGACCTGTGAGGGCATATTTCTGTTGGCTCCGAGTCACCTCCTGATTTATAGTTATTTTTCATGATACTTCAGTTGTTTCTTTAACTGAAAACACTTGGGACATATATATCATTCCAATCCATTGTTACTTTGTATCTTTCATCCTTCTTCTTGGAATTTTATAGCTGTTTTGTTTCTGAGAGTATTGTATAAGTTTAACTAAACATACAGTCAGTCTTTTCATAAGCATGGCAAGTAAAACCGGAGAGAAGATGGACTCTCAAGTTTCTAAGGCAAAACTTACTTTATTATAAATACCAGAGAAAGTAACTAAAGCTCAGAGACATAAATCTTTAGAAAAGAAAAACAATTAAATATTTCAATGAGGATGTATACTATTTAGTAATGTCATATACAGAGTGCCAAAATGTCAACACAAGAAGATTGGTATATTCTTATAGTTGATGCTTTAATTAATCTTAGAAAATGGGAAAACTGTACATCAGTACCATGACTGGAGAACAAATGCTTTCCAGCAGGGTATTAATGTACAAGTAATGCCCGCTGAATAATGAGTCCGCCGCTTCACGGCAGCATATCAAACCGCTGTGGAGCTCAGAGTGAGAAAACAGAACATCTGCCATTATTTTACACTCACGAAGCAGTGCTTCTGCTGTTTAGTGAGTGTAAAATATGTATAAAAAAGGTGTGTGTGTGTGTGTGTGTGTGTGTGTGTGTGTGTGTGTGTGTGTGTGTGTGCATGCATGTCAGTGAAGGTGAGAGCGAGCGAGCTATCATTTTACATTTGCTAAGCAGTGCTTCTGCTGTTTAGTGAGTGCAAAATAAAAAATAAAAAATAAATAAAATAAAGCATGTGTGAGAGTGTATGCATGTTTGAGAGTGAGCGAGAGATAGCGATCCAGTGACTGAAATAGAAAAGTGTGTGTGTTATTGTTTCTGTCTGCATGTATGAGTGAATACATGCATGAAATTAGAGAGACTGTGTGTGTGTAAGAGATAGAGACAAAGTGAAGTGTGAAAGCAACGATGCCCTGGTAGCGTGTGAGAGTGAGAGTGAAGAGAGAACTGTCCCCTGGCAACAGCAACAGTTTTATGTAACTACCTCTTACACATACCTGTGAACCTCTTAGCACAAGAAATCTTTAAAAGGCCTGACATAATGGGGGGGATGCTTAGAAACAGGAGCACAGTTTAAATATTGCTCTTATTAGAAAGTTGCTAGAAGACAAGGGTTTGTGTTAGCATGTAGTTTCTGAAGGATATGAAATCTGAAACCCAAATGCATGTCATAATTTCATGACTTTAAGCTTAATATCATCCAATGGATTGTAAAAACATAAATTTTTTTATGAGGAACAGACGAAAAATGAGGCAAAAATGTGGGCATTCTGCAAAAATATGTACAGTTGAGAGGTATGCTCTTACATCAAGGTATCAGGATAAGCCTAAAATAAATGGGACAAAGTCTCAAAATATGAACATATTTTAAATGATTTGTATTAGCATGCATTTTCTGAAGTAGAGGTGAGTGTGAGAGCTACCACTGGCAGCAGAAAAGAGGTATGTATATTTCTGGACCCTTTAGCTGAAGCAATCTGGATAAAACCTAAAATAAAGGAGAACAAATGCTCAAAAATAACAACAGATATTAATTATTGCTCTTGTACAATTACAAACTTACTTAAATAAAAGGATTTGTGTTAGCATACATTTTCTTAAGGAAATAAAACTCTGAAACTCAAATGTATGTAATTTAGTAGCTTCTTTCTCCAGTGACTGGCAACAACTGTTTTACATGTAAGGGACCAAAAATATAACGTAAATACCTGGATTTTTTAAAGTGTTATATTTTGGATGTAAAATGCTTCCTCCAATACCATTAACATATACTACAGCAAATATGAAACATTAGGCGGAGGACCTATTTTACATTAAAAATATATTAAAAAAAATAAAATAGTACTTGAAAAAAATAAGTAAGTAAAATACAACTATTTTACAGAGAGCCCATTCTCTAAGTGAAATAATACCATCCATGGTGTGTGTTAATGTGTAAGTAACACCTTTCCAGTGGTAGAAGCCCTCCATCTGTGATGTCAGGCCTCACAATACCCCTGGGCGGGCATTAATCAGACATTAACACACACCCTGTTGGGCATTATTGCTTACATTTTTCGTAGGCCACATACTGATTACATTGTAGTGTCAAAAAAGAGGGAAATGTACATTTTATTTTTGTTTAGTACCTTATCTCTTTTCTTCAGGTTTGTGTAACCTCATATAAGGTATATTCAGAACTCAGGGGTTTGGAAGATCATACAGCCTGGGGGGGTATGTGTTTTTTGAGCTTGAAATGTATCTGTTTTAAAATCTGACCTGCCAAGGAATTAGAAATTTTGATTTAGAACAATCACGTCAAATAAATGACATACAACCAATATTATAAATCCATTTCAAAGTCTAATACTGATAGATATCTTCCTCTCACTGAACTGAAAAAAACACAGTGCAGCCAGCATAATTAGCTGAAGAAAATATGTCTGCATAACTCAGCAGGATCAACATTAGTTTGGCTGAATTAGGTCCTATGATTGTGAAATCAGAGACAGGGATTTCAGCCTGTGGAGACAAAAAATTTAAAGGTACATCCAAAGTTGAATTGTGTTCAAATGAAAGTTTACCTATGAAAGAAAAGAATGCTTGAATTAGAATCAAGGGTTAGACGTAATAAAATTCTCCTCAGGAGTGTGCTTGCAAAATATGGCACTACCAACCTATTAGGTGTTGCTCATATTCAAGATAGCTAAACTCCTTAAAACTGACAAAAATAAATCAGACTTCACTTGGTAAAACTGTTAACCAAACTGTACTACACACATTTCTATGGCATATAAATAGGCAGGAAGACAATATTGAACTTTTTTACATAATTATTGATTAAATAAAAGGTCTGTTTCCGTATACTTTTTCAGCTAAATTGAGTTTTTCTTGGAACAACAACAAACATAAAATAGATAACTATAAATATGCAAATGTTATTTTTGACTTGATTTTTGCATTTTAACAGGATTGTAAATATTTTCAAGGGCATTAGCCTGTTCAGTTAATAAAATCTTTTTATGCTTTCATACCTCTGAAGATATTTGATCAGTGCAGTCTGAATACTGATGGTCATGCTGTTACTCAGTTTACTAACATTTCTAAATGATGTCCTTTCCATCAGAATGTCCTGTAAGTAGTCCTATTCAGTCTTATTTTACCATACTACTTGTATTGTGTCACCTCTAGATGTACTACTTTCATATCCCTATCTAATGTGCCAGTTTCTGAGCAAAAATAGTCAATTTGGGAAAGTTGCACAAGGTTTTTTCCTTTTATGGAAATGTATGTTTTGAGGAATGGTTGGCTGATATCATAGATAATCTTTTTTCTGTTTTATCAAAATGAGATTTTATGTAATGAGATGCTTTTAAATAGCATACAGTAGATGTAACTTTGATGTATCATAGTAGAATTGATGCACACTGGGGCAGCACTGCCCAAATATATGCACTCATGGTGCAGCACTACCCAAACATATGTACGCACTGAGGCAGCATTACCCAGCTATATATATACACTGGGACAGTACTGTGCAAATATATTTACTAAATTTGCTGAGCCACTTGGTTCATCAAAAGTGTCCTTTTACAAGCAAGGCCTGAAAAATGCAATCATTTGTATTTATCACTGACATACACATGATTAGATAAAACAATCATGTAAATTTCAAAACTTCCAAAATGATAACATACATAATTGAATTTAAGATTAATTATAAAAGATGACACAAAAGGTATAGTTACAAGGGAACAAGAATACAGGAATGGAGCCTCAATGACTATTGTATGCAGCTAAACATAATGTTATATGGGGGGAATGGTTTCACTGCCTGGGGTTGCATGAAAAAAAAAACATTATGAGAGTTCCATCTGTACAAATGGTGCATCCCAGTTTTCAATCTATATGAAATGATTTAGACAAACATATTCTATCAAATGGCAAACTGAGCTAAAATGAAAAACTTGCAAAAAGCTTACACTACTGGAATCCTGTAAAAAAAAAAAAAAAAAACATACGTTTAAAAATGCTCAGAAGAGGGATCAGTTTGGTGGCAGGTCAGAGCTGAAACGCACAATGTATATCAGCAATAGTAGCTCTCATCCATTGTTTTAAGGCTGGCCTGTTTGATGGTATGCTTGATATTTTTATCTAATTTGGCTATTATGCAATTTTTACATGTGTTTACTAGCTCAATATGTATGTATACTATATGTTTAAATGCACATCTTGGGTTAGTATGACTGTTTATTCAGTTACCATGGGAGGCTGTTGGTCATTGCAGCAAATACACTTCATTTACTTTATGTTCTTGACTACACTGTTACATTTCCTGTTCATGGAGTTCATGCATTCACTTCCGTTAGAAGAATATTATTTTGCCTTTTTTGTGTACCTTTTACTGTTTCTGATTAGATAATGTAGTTAAATTTGACTTCTTAGTGTTATTTCTGATGTAAGTTTCATTTAAATAAAATCACAATCCTGATTTCTGATTCATTTATTTATTTTTTAAATGCAACTTTAGTACTGTATTTGAGTTGATATGTTAATTTCTGCTTTTTAAACTCATTTATTTTATTTACTTTTTTTGGGGGGGCAATTCTGTTTTTGATAGTTTATATCTAAATGAGCTTTCAAGATGGTGGCCATTTGCTCTTTGAGGATTTCTTTGGATGGTTAAGTATTTTACTGTAATTTTTCTTATGCAAGGATTTTTTAGAGAACTTTATGCTGATATAGACTATTATTCCTTCAGTTTGTCCAAAATTACAATAGAAATCAAGACCACTGCTCAATGTTCGTAGTTTAATAATAAAAAAAAACTAAAGCATCCACAGAAATCCACCGATTTTATTGAGCTAAGTGCTTTCATCCGCTGAATAGCTAAACTTTCTCAGAACAAATAAAAGCTCAACACAGTCAGCTTATATACACTAAAAACCCTCCCAAACAATCCAATAAAACAATTAATGCTTGAAAAAAACAACAATGAACATCACATGATGTGATAAATAACATGAAAAAAAAATTATACAGAGCCTAGAAGTAAAAGACATGATTATATATATAAAAGTATGAATGGAATGAAGTATAAGAAATTAAATACATCAAAGTATATATAAATATATATGAATAAAATGTAATTGTGTGTGAGATGAATACAAAAATTAAAAATTAAATAGCTAACATGGATCTCAAGTTTAAAAGACTGGAAATCGAAATAACATCATTAAGCCCAGGGGGACATCCGGCATTGCACCAAAGTTGCCACTTGAGTTCAAGATACTCCAAAAAAAATGTCTTGTGGTCTGGTCCGCCCCTTGGATCGCGCTCAACACAATCAATGACTGTGAACGTAAATGAATGAGTTGGATTATCCTTGAGATGTCTATATAGTGCATTACACTCATCCTTCTTATGTATATATATATATATATATATATATATATATATATATATATATATATATATATATATAAAAGTATGAATGGAATGAATTATAAGAAATTAAATACATCAAAATATATATAAATACATATGAATAAACTGTAATTGAGTGTGCATGAGGTGAATACAAAAATTAAAAATCTAACATGGATCTCAAGTTTAAAAGACTGGAAATCGAAATAACATCATTAAGCCCAGGGGGACATCCGGCATTGCACCAAAGTTGCCACTTGAGTTCAAGTTACTCCAAAAAAATGTCTTGCGGTCCACATCTTGGATCTCGCTCAACACAATCAATGACTGTGAACTTAAAGGAATGAGTTGGATTATCCTTGAGATGTCTATATAGTGCATTATGCTCATCCCTCTTACCAAAATCATAATTGTGTTGGTAAATCCTATAGCTAAATTGCCTAATTGTTTTTCCTATGTAAAAACATATGCACCCTTGGCAAAGTGCAACATAGACAATCCCCTGTCACAATTACATTTCCTTTTCAATTTGAAGGAACCAAAACCATGTATAAAACATTCAGTACCCTCAAGGATAAATCTACAATGTGAGCAACACCCACACTTGCTCATCTTGCCTTGAATAAATTTAGACAGGGGCCTTTTAATCATCTTTTTGACACAAATGTCTTTTTGATAAACAGTAACTGGATGGTCCCCCACCTTGCTAAACACACTAGGATCACATCTGAAAATGTCCCAAAACTTAATAAGAGTCCATTTGATCTCCCTAAACTGCAAATTAAAAGACAAAATCATTGCTTTATTCTATGTTGCAGTACAAGGATTGCCATCAGATACCACACTGTTGGCAGGTTGCATCTGTGCACTCCCAAGCAAGGCAGTGTATAGACCATCCATCCTTTTCCTTTTGACTTCAGCAAAAATTTCAGATAAAAAGTCTAATGGATAACCTGTTTAAACAAACATGTCTAATAATTTGTCACATTTCACTAAAAATTGTGTTTCTTGGCTGGCCATCCTTGTGAGCCTCACAAATTGACCTTTGACAATGGCCTTCTTTTGATGCAAGGGGTGCCAACTGCAAAAATGCAAATATGCATTGGAATGAATAGGCTTCCTATATAACGTGGATTCAAAAGATCTGGACTCTCTGTTCTTGAAGATAGTGGCATCCAGGAAATTAACCTGTTCAAGCTCAACTGTCATGTAAAACTTAAAAAATCAGTGGACATGTTAATTAATTCAAAAAAAACTGTCTAGTCGCTCCCTGGTGTCGTGCCAAAATATAATAATGTCGTCAATAAACCGTTTGTATAAGAACTGACTTTGAATTCAGAAGTAAAAACAAATCGGTTTCCCAAAAAGCCATAACAATATTGGCAAACACTGAGGGCACATGCAGCACCCATTGCAATGCTGTGGGTCTGCTTGAATAAATGACCTTTGAAACTTATGAAATTGTTCTGAAAAACAATTTCCATCAAACTACTCAACACCAAACTCTTAAAGTGTCCTAGACTAGTTTGAAGAGCCAATAACTGAAAAAAACAGTCAATGTCAGTAACATGTGGTATGCTAGAATACAAATCCTTGACATCAATACATACAAATAAAAGATCATCGTGATATATACTGTTATTGACATTAGATAAAAAAATCACAAGAATCTTTCAACAAAAAAGAATAATTGTTAAATACTGATTTGGTCTTATTGTCAGTATATTTTGCAATGAAAAAAGTAGTGGAACCTTTTGCATCAACAATCTTCCTCAAAGGGGGTTCCTCAAAACACTTGTGAACCTTGGGAAGGCCGAAAATAGTTGCAGTTCTGAGGAACTGCACCTTCATGTATTCTAAGTCCCCAAGCGTAATCTGGTTATTCAATAAAATATCCTCAAGGGCCAAATCGACCCTGTTAAGTGCCCCATTCATTTCATTTAAAGAAATTTCCTCATAGGTGTCGGAAAAAAGTAAAACTTCTTATTGATGTAATCATTGGAACTCATAATGACCAGTCCCCCTCCATTATGTGTCTGCATGATCCTAATAGATGTATCACATCTAATTTGTTTCAATATCTCACGTTCATCACCAAAATGATTACTGGGAAGCTCAGATGAACGAGTTATTGTTCTAATTTCATCCTCACATAACCTTTCGAACACCGCAATCAATGGATGAAGGGGAGGATTGAAAGTACTGTGTCTTTTATTACTCAGTGTGCCCAAAATGGGACTATGATTGTCAAGTAGAACACTTAAGTTTACATAAAAACAATTTAAATTGGACCAAGATGGGTATGTATATATATATAATTATGTCTCTTACTACTAGGCTCTGTATAAAACTTTTTTCATGTTATTTATCATGTGATGTGATGTTCATTGTTGTTTTTTCAAGCATTACCGTCACCACCATAACAGGTACAAGCAAGCAAAATCTGAGGGTAATGCTACTCAATGCTAGAAGTCTAAACCTCAAAATGCACTCACTTGAGGCTCTCCTTAAAATGGAGAACATTGACATCTGTGCAGTGACAGAGACCTGGTTCAAAGCTCCAGAGAGCACCCCTGCATTACTAGGCTTCAATTCATACCACACCTTTCGGCCACCTAACCCAAAAAGAAGCACTAAAGGCAGAGGCGTGTCCATATTCATTAAGGATATCCACACCTCCAGGCTAGTTGCACAGCATAATGCATCCGAGATTATCCAAGTGCAACTAACTCTGGGCAAGACCGCAATCCAAATTGTAGCTTGCTACAGACCCCCCACCATGCCCCAGGATTCACACTCCTCATTTCTTGATACACTGGAAAGTATTAGGGTACAACCCAACACCCTAATAATGGGCGATTTCAACTACCCCACTATTAACTGGGAAAACTACTCATGTACCAACACTTTTGCTCAACGTTTTCTAGAATTCATAAATTCCAACGCCTTGGATCAACTTATTCACACCCCCACCAGGGGCAGCAATATCCTAGACCTGGTCATTACCACATGGGAAACTGGTGTTCCACACCAGAGGTCAATTCCTTGTTGGTCAGATCCGACCACAAGCTAATCAGCCTAGACATCCACATCCCACCCTCAGCCCCAATTAGAGAAACCATCGTAAAAAACTTCTCCAAAGCTAATTTCACTCTTCTTAAGACAGAAGTGGCAAACGTCATGACACCCATGCATACAGACAATAGAGGTATGACTGCCAAATCCTACACAAATGCACTTTATAAGCACTTACACAAGTGCATGGATCATGCTATCCCTAATAGAACCAAGATGTTATCCTCCAAAAAAAGGAAGCCAATCTGGTGGTCCTCTGCCATAGACAAACTCTACAACAGAAGAAAGAAACTGTTGCAAAAAAGAGTAAAATCCCATGACTGGAGGAACTCCCTGGTCAACCTCAGTAAGAAGCTGAGATCCCTCATAAAATCCTCCTAAGCTAGTTACGAAAACAAAATTGCACTGACTCTAAAGATAACCACAAAGCATTCTATAGCTATGTCAAGAATCTAAATGGGAACACTCAGATCTGCTCTGAGTTACAGCACAATGGCACTAAATATACAAAACCAATTGATATTGCCAAAATCCTAGCAGATAGGTTCAGTGCTAACTTTACCCCCCTCTCAACCCCTAGAGGGCCCATCTCTATACCGGAAGAATGCAAAGTTCCTATAACCATGGCTGCACAGGTAAAAAACACACTCTCCAAAGCCAAGAACACAGCATCCATGGGATCTGACAATATCCCAGGCTGCGTTCTACATGAACTAGAGAATGAACTGGCACCCTACCTAAGTACCATGTTCAATCATAGCCTCATCTCAGGCTTTGTACCCACTGAATGGCGCACAGCGACGGTTATCCCACTCCACAAAGGGGGAGCCACGACGGACCCCGGGAACTACCGCCCCATTAGCCTGACGAGCCTGGTCGCAAGGACATGGAACATATCATCATGGAACTCATAAACAAAGACATTGGTAATCTCCAAACTCTGGACCCTACCCAGTTTGGATTTGTAAAAGGCAGATCATGTTTCCTAAACCTGACTGACTTCTTTGAAGCAGTCACCAAAGCCACAGATGAGGGTAAAATGGTTCACACAGCTTATCTAGATCTCGCCAAGGCTTTCAACACCATCCCCCACTCTGGAATTATAGATAAGCTCACTAAACTAGGTATGAATCCCTATGTCACAAGATGGGTTGCCAACTGGCTGACGGACAAAACCCACACTGTGAAAGTAGCGGATTCCAGATCCGACGTCAGACTACTGACAAGTGGAGTACCGCAGGGTTCAGTCCTGGGTCCTCTCCTGTTTGGTATCTACTTCTCTGAAGTGCAGGGCAACACAGAAGATCTTTGGCTAACAAAGTTTGCAGATGACTGCAAACTAGGAGCCATAATCAAAACTCCTAACGATGTGGACAAACTACAAAAGGGCCTCACTGAGACAGATACCTGGTGTCAAAGCCATGGCCTCAAGCTCAATGCCAAAAAGTGTATTGTCATCCCCTTTGGTAAAAACTCCGTACCCATGAACTACCACATAGCTGGTAGCCTACTTAATGCCGAAAATGTGATAAAGACCTTGGGAAACAGGTGGACAGTAGTCTCTCCTTTGATAATCACATCACCACAGTGGTCAGGAAACCCTTCTATGTGGCTTATCTCATCACAAAAGGATTCTCATCCAGAAAAAAAAGAGATCATTGTTCCCCTCTACTCATCACTCATTAGACCCATTATAGAGTACAATGCCCCTTTTGGTATGTACCTCACAAGACCACTACAACAACTGGAAAGACCACAGAAATACCTCACAAAGAGGATTACTGGCCTCAAACAGATGCCCTATGCAGACCGTCTCAAAAAACTACAGCTTTACTCCATCGCATATCGTCTACTCAGGGGCGATCTCTGCCTAACATACAAAGCTATGTCAAACCCAGAGCTGTTGGACATGCTCCACTTAAAGAAATCCCAATCCCTCCAAGCTACACGCTCTAGGAACCTAAACCTTGTCACCACAATAAACAGAACATGCTGGAGGGATAGATTTCTGTCCCAGAGACTTCCCATACGCTGGAACAGACTACCTATCTATGTCAAACAGAGCTCCTCATTAGCACTCTTCAAGAAAAATCTTGATGATTGGATGGGAAATGGGAAATTCACCCCGGGGATCACTTCTGTGGCTTGCTCGACAGGGGCAGAGGAAAATACATTTCTTGGGTGGCGAAAGCCAGGGTGCATTTTTTGGCTAGGCTTGTATGGGCCCTAGAGCCGATAGCCTAGTACCTACCTATGAACCTATGAACCTATTAATTGTTTTATTGGATTGTCTGGGAGGGGTTTTAGTGTATATAAGCTGACTGTGTAGAGCTTTTATTTGTTCTGAGGAAGTCTAGCTATTCAGCGGATGAAAGCGTTTAACTCAATAAAATCGTTGGTGGATTTCTGTGGATGCTTTTGTTTTTTATTCCTGGTTGAGTTTCTACAGTTTATCATTTTTGGTTTGTTTAATAATAAAATAAATAAAAGCAAAGCCTTTGAGACACAAGCTCATTTTCAATGCATATAGTACTAACCATTTACACCATTATTTAAATACCAAGCCAACCAATACAATTAGAAGCAGAAATCATGTGACTAAAATTAATTTGGATACATTTTTATATAGGCAAGACAAACATGAAATTTAAAGAAAGAATTGGAGCCCATTTATCTGAAATTCATAGATGTACAGAGACCAATGCACTTTTCAAACATATATCCATCAAAGGTGAAGATCATAAATTTATATTTAGAATTTTGCAGAATATTACCATTAATGCACGGAGGGGGTGATATTTTGAATGCTACGGAAGTTGCAGAATATAAGTGGATTAGCTACTTCAGGACAGATGCATCTCCAAGTATTAAACCTATTTTAAATGCTAAGCAAATTGTTTTGTAACATCTTTAATGCTTAATTATATATTTTAAGCATTATTAATTGTAGTCACATGATTTCTGCTTCTAATTGTATTGGCTGGCTTGGTATTTAAATAATGGTGTAAATGGTTAGTACTATATGCATTGAAAAAGAGCTTGTGTTTCTCGAAAGCTTTGCTTTTATGTATTTGATTATTAAACTACAAAACGTTGAACAGTGGACTTTATTTCTGTTGTTGTTTTGCTTCTTTGCTGTTTGACTGCTGCATCTTAAGCTAAGGGAGCTTCATTGTGCTTTCTTCCTGCAGTTTGTCCAGTGTGGCAATTAGACAGATTGATAGTGAAAGAGATTTATGCCCACATATGTATGTACACACTTAAAAAGTCTCAGTGGTACAGTAGTTATTACAATTAATGCTGACAAATTCCTGAGAAACATCAGATCCTTTTACAGACCTACTAGTTTTTAAAGCTGTAAGATGCCATGTAAAATTTTTAAATTTTACCGTGATTCATGGGAGAATATTCTAATATAGAAATTTGTTTACACTGGAATGTATTGGTCTCCATCTTTTCAACTTCACAGAAATTTGAATTTTTATGATCAATATTTATTACATGTTTTGATACATAGCATTACTATATCACATTTCCCATCGATTTTGTATTAACTTGAGTTTTAACCACAAGTACTGTGTTCTGACTGTACTTTGTTCAGCAGTTCAAATTTGCATACCAGTACAAGAGAAACTTAACATTTCATTAAATGTCAAGGACTGGTAACTACAACAATATTACAAATTATTTTAAAAAAGAAAAATTCTAACCCACTAAAAGAAAGGAAAACGGGTGTAAGAATGAAAGCAAGAACAAACGAAGTTAGTTGTGTTACAAAGATGTAAACAGATATTATACAGCCTTCCCATAAAACCTCTAGCAATGAACTATGCAGCCCATAAATGGTGAGGCATATTATACTGAAAGATAAATTAGCAAACTTTGCATATTGCTGTATGGCTGGAAAATACTGTAGCACAACTAGAATCCCTTTGTGAATAAGCAGTTGTAATTAAATTGAAACACTGACTTCAGAGTTGCTGATCATGGAAGTAACCAGCTGAATAATGCACACTGAACTGTCTTATTAGTTGAACGAGGGCAGAAGTGTTACTGTTCGCGGCAGGTCTGTCAGCCGCATAGGAAATATATGACATTGGTTAACTTTTGCCATGCATGAACAGTCCTTCTTTAGACAGATGTCTGGTTTCTGACCTGAGATAAGGAGAATTGAATACTGCTGCTGAAATGAAGATGAAGCTAATTTCCAGAGTCATGAAAAAATTGCTAGCAGTGGCAGGTGACAGTTATTCCTAATTAAAAAGGAAAATCATCATGTGCTACTCTTCAACGAAAACTCTAAAGGTTTATGCAGGGATACTGGATATGTATTTTTAAAAGTTTGGGATGAAATGCTACATGAAAGGGTGTAGTTTTATAGTCCATGTTAATATGAGTTGCCAGAATTGCAAGGTCATACAGATAAATCTACTCTGAACCATAAAAAGAAATGAGAAAGTAATTGTCTATACAATAGTTGCATTCAGAATCTTCCTACACATACCCAGAGAGATTGATGGAAATATAAAGTAATATTATCAGCAAAATATTACTGTATGGGCAGATGGGCAAATGACTTTGTCTAATTTGTTCAACAAAATATCAGTGGGATATCTATATCATTCGAACTTAAGCCTTTGCTTTTTCACCCCAGTGAGCTTGATGTGTACTTTATGCTACTGCTATTTAGTTCCTCCAGGTTCAAGACTCATTTGTTGCACAATAATAAGCCAGATTAAAGTTCATAGGGTCATAGGAGTTTACTAAGCTAATGGCCCTAGGGCCTTACAAGCCTAGCCAAGTTAATACCCAATATCAAAAGTGTCTAATAAGAGCAGATGCTGAACTTAGAACCTATTTCCCTTTTCCAGTAGGGATGTAGGTGGTCCACCTGGGATGAATTTATGGTTACCCATCCAGTTATCCAGATTACCCTTAAATAGGGTCAATGAGGGGCTTAGTTTGACATGAATAGGAAGCTTGGTCCAGAGAAGAGGCAGCCTCTGTGATAAAAATCTGTCTATCCAACAAGTTCTGTTTATGCCACATACCAGGTTAATGTCCTTAAAGTGAGTGACACAGTTGCCATTAGACTTGTGAATATGCAGCATTTCCAATAAAGCAGGGTCAGAGATTGCTTTATAAGCAAGGCACGGGTCATCTCTGAGCAGTCTGTATAAAACAGAATAAAGTGACAGAGATTTCAATCTGTCCACATAAGACATGTTCTGAAGGTTCTATTTTTCTGAAAGCAATACCCTTATATATGAGGTGGGCAATATAGCATGCCCTTCTTACTATTGTGGAGACATGGTGATCAAAAGTCAGGTTGCTGTCAACCTACATCCCTAGCTTCTTCATTACAGATTGTGTGCTCAGGGTGTTGTTACTGATGTGATAATCTGCAAGGACATCACCCTTACCAAAGGGGGTGATGGTGTTTTTCTTTGTGTTGAGTTTAAGTCCATGACTTTGGCGCCAGGCATTAGTCATTGTAAGTCTCTCTTGTAGGATTATGACATTGTCATGGGTCTCAGTGATTGATCCCAGCTTGCAGTCATCGGCAAACTTGGTCAGCCACAGGCCCTTTGTTTTAGCCTGGACTTTGGAGAAGTAGATGCAGAAACGTAAGAGCACCAGAACCGGTCCCTGTGGAACATCACTAGTTAGGGTCTACTGCAGGAATTGGACTCACCTATTTTGACTGTATGTGTCCTGTCGGTGTGCCAGTTTGCAGCCCCCCTGACTATTTATGGGTTGATACTCAGCTGGGTGAGTAACAATGATGCCTGAGTGTGGGATTATGTTAAACGCCTTGGCAAGATCTAGGTAGGCTGTATACACAGCTTTACCCTTGTCAAGTGCCTTGGTGACTGTCTCAAAGAAATTGACCAAGTTCAGCAAGCAAAATCTCCCTTTAACAAATCCAAAGTGGGTGGGGTCAAGCATTTGAAGATTATCTATGTCTTTATTTATAAGGTCCATGATGATTTCCTCCATGGCTTTACAGTTAAGGATGGTCATGCTAATGGGTCTATATTACCCAGGGTCAGTGGATGCATCTTCCTTATGTAAAGGGATGATGGTAGCTGTTCTCCATTCAGTGGAGATGTATCCTATGCTTAGACTGTGATTGAAGAGAGTACTCAGAGGTGTTGCTAAGTCCTATTTCATTCCATTTAAGATGCAGCCAGGGATGCCATCAGGTCCCATGGAAGCTGTATTTTTAGCCTTGGATAAGGAATTTAAGATCTGACCCTTGGTAGATATTAGGTGGGGGATAGGTGGTAGGGATGCTTTGGGGTATATTAGGCAGGGATAAGGGGTAAAGTTATCATTGAACCTATCGGCTAACAGGTTTGCTATATCCTTAGGTTCAGTGTTGGTGGTACCATTAACTAAAAGTTCACTGCTAATCTGAGCTTTTCCCTTGAGGTTGCAGATGTAGTTAGAGTGCCTTATGATTAACCTTTGTTTGAGAAGCTAGTATGAATTCATAACTGGCTTTAGAGGACTTTACAAGATGCCTTATTTGCTTATTTAGTTTGAGGGTGGAGTGCTTCCTGTTTTGGGGCATTCCTTCTTACCCTTAGAAAGTAATTTTTTCTGCTATTATAAAGCCTATTTATAGCCGATGTCCTCCAGGCTGGTTTGTTCTTCCTAGAGGAACGTGCTTTGGTGCTATCTGGTACTGCTGAATTCATACACTTAGTAAGATGCTCATATAAGGCTTTTGTATATATCTGAGCATAGGAGTCCTTTCCCTCAGTGGAAAGAGGGGCTATGAAATTAATTAATCCTTCACGCAAAAGATCATAATTGGTCTTAGAAAAAAATTTAGTCTGGTATTAGCTTGAGGGGGATCAGGCATCATTGTGACCTCTAATTGTATTGACTTATGGTCAGACCTCACCAGAGAGGGTCGCACACTTGGGGTGGAGCAGTTATATCCCATGTTAGTCAGTATCAAATCTAATATGTTTGATCCCCTTTAGGGACATCAACCAACTGTTCCAGGGTGTTGGAGTTGAGGAAATCAGGAACCTCTGGGTAAGTGTATAGGTACAAGTAGTTTGCCTAGGCAATAGTTGGTTAATTGAAGTCACCTAAGACCAGGGTATTGGGTTGTATTTTGGTGGATTCAAGTAGGTCCAAGTAGTCTGCGTGGGTGTCATGGTTCATGGAGGGGGGTCCTATAGCTGGCAATGACTTGGAGGATCATTTTGCCAACAGTCAATGGCACATGGAGTAGTTTGAGAGACTCATTCTATTTATCCAGTCTAGAGAGGTATTTATCTTTGATGAGAATAGATACACCACCTCCATTTGTTTTCATGCCTTTGGATTGACATCTGAATGTATAGAAAGAATTATAACCTGGTATGCAGGGATGCTGACTGCTGTCTTAAACCAGGTCTCTGTGACTGCACAGTGTCAGCCTCCTCCAGGGACAGGACTGCTTCCAATGCATGCAGCTTCAGATTTAGACTTCTAGCATTAGCAACATAACCGTGAGTTTGTTTTTGGATGGTAATTTTATGATGGAAATTTTGTTGCTGTGACATTGCCTAAAAATGGCACTATGGCAGTGGCAAGAGTCCTAACCAATAACCAAAAGTCCAGTAGTGACAGATGAAGGCCATCACTGGGAAAGCATTGAGGTCTGTCTATCATGTCATCCCAGGTTGACAGGTATTGGATCCGCTTAGAATGATACCAGAAACATAGGCAATCATTGAAGTCCATCATTTTTTGTTTGTATTGTGGCATAATTCTAGGTGAAGGTAAAATGCTGCTCAGTGTTGGGGACATACTCGCCTGAGACACATATGTCTCTCTTCATATAGTCCAATGAGGTACATCTCAAGTCATTCATACCAACATGGACTATGATAGTGTCATAACAGAACCTGTTGTTGAGTGACTCGAGTGCTTGTGTGATATGTCAGATGCTGGCACCTGACTGATGACTGACTGTGACTTTTTCCTTATTCAACCTGGTAAGAGGGACATGTGTGTGTCTGCCAATAGAGTCTCCTATGACTAAGATATTAGGTTTTGCATTTTGTCTTAGGGGCTTGTTGGGTGAAACACTGGTGTATGTGCACTGGTGTTATGTGTATACTGATTTGCAGTAGACATGTTTTGTAAGGTGTGTTCCCATCTCTGATGTTTAGGTAGGCTTTTAGAGAGGACCTCCGCATATGTGGGTTTATGTGTTGTAGGTATGGTTGGTAGAAGGTGTGATATATGTGCTGATAACCTGCTCAATGTCAGAGATAATAACTAGTACACAAGACAACTTAACTTCTAGTTTTTTGGTATAGGTGCCTGTTTCACAAATTGTATTTATATGAGCTAGCAGGAGAGGGTTGTCAGTGTACATGAGACAGTTGCTGCACTGCCACAGGATGCCCAGTTCTACCAGGTTGGCTTGTGAAACTGAAGGGAATTGTCTATCCATGATGCTATTGCTTAGGATGCTGAGATCTCGGTGAGCTAGTAGGAATGTGAAGTAGAGAGTAGAAGTAGGTAAAGACTATAATTTGGTAGTTAGAATTACTGTTGGTACCTCAGGGGCCTCTCAGTGTGGAACACTTGACAATAAATCACAATCACTAGAACTGCTGATTGAGTACCAGCAGCATACTAAGGGAAAATTGGCAACCAAGAAGTTTTGCATCTATAACTGTCAATGGTGCCCACGACTTTGTGGAAGTGTGCAGTGTTATGCAATGCGCAGACCCACGCAAATGCGGGGCTTTTATTTCAGACAACAACAAAGGAACTCCAACCAATTAACCATTGCTAAAGCTCCAAAATGAGCCCTGTAACAGTCAGCTATAATTGGATTAGTATACTGCACTATTCCTGCTACGAGGGTACAGGTGGCCACTACAAATAAAAGAATTCCTATTATTTGTGTTCAGTCTTTATAGTCAGAACTAGATTCAGCTGGTCTGAACCTAGTCTTTGTTACAGTACTCAGAAGTGCACAAAACAATACGAAAAAGCAGCCAATCAATTAGTTAAGTAACAGAATAACTAAACTTAAATGCAGTCAATGCTACAGTACTCAGAAGTGCAAAATATTACAAAGGAAAGCAGTCGATAATAAGGTACATGGGAGGTAAATTGTACGCAGTCCAAATGTGCAGAAAACAAGTAAAAATTGACTTAGTTTTTTGAAAAAACACACAGGTGCTTCAGACCTTTCTCTTGGGTGCCAAGTTCAACAACATGTTGTGTTGTGAGCTTTCCTGATCTACTTGACATGACCTTTGGTACCACTAAGTCTTTGTACAAGCCCAGTTTGAGTTAATTAATAATAATCTGAATATTTTTACCATGCAGTATTGAAGGATGTGCATGCTTTGCTTTCCAGCAGCAGATTGCTGCTGTACTACCAGGAGCACTTAAACTAGCAAACAGTTTAAGTTTGGACTACTAAAAATAAAGACAGCACAAAGGCTTTGTTTGGCAGAGCAGCTCTGAGGTTGGTGACTTAGCCAGATACCTGGAGTGAATCTTCAGTAAATCCAAGGTATTCACTATGATCAGCCAAAAAATAAGTATATTTTAAGCTTGCTTTGGACTTTCTTGAACTGTATTTCGCTAACTGTTCTTTCATTTTTTTGCTGTTGCTGCTGATTTTACTGTTTTTTTCTGCACTTTGAAATTCTAGTACTTCTGTATTTTATAGCATAGGCTAGATTCAGATTTGTTGAATCTCAGCTGTTTGGCATAAACTGAACACTAAAACCAGCCATCTTATATTAAGAAGGCCCTCCTGCACCCTTTTGGCAGAAGTGTGCATCTCAGGACCCATCTGAGTTGGGGATCGATTGAATAAGGCTCAGGTATAGGCTCGCCCATTGGCTAGTTTGTGTTAAACTTTTTTAACTTTGCTTGTATTTAAGCACCACATTTGCACATAGCTATGCATAGCACAACAGGGTTTAGCACTGCCATCTATAGATGCAGAAGCTTAGAAACAACAAATTTCCCTTGATATCTGCTAGATAACCATCCTTATCTCCACTGCTTCTCTGTGTGCAATGCAGTTGCTCATTGTCACCCAGCTAACAACTCAGCTGCACATTCTGAGGCACTGACACTGTCTTCCACCCTTAGCCTTCCACAGAGTAGCCTCCCTTGTTAGTCTCACAAGCAAATCCTTGTCCATATAGCCCATCCCCACTAGTCACTACAATATATATCTGCCATAATTGACAAAGTTTTCCACCATCACTTCAGCTAACCTGATTGACATGGGCATCCTGAAGCAATGTAGCAAATGCCTAATGTATACCAACAACCACTTGTGCTTAAAGCAAACAAATACAGTTATGTGAGAGATGTAACTATACCATGAAATTAGAATCAGTCCTCTCACATCATAACAAACAAGACATACAACAGGTTGTCAATCACACACCTTCCCTCTCACACAAGAGAAGGTCAAGACACATACACCAGCATATGCAGAGGTACTCACTAAGAGCCTACCAAAAGACCAGAGACCTTCCAAGTGGAAACAATACACACATACTGGTACAAGAACAGAATTTACCACCACACATAACAACACACGTATCAGTGTCTCAACAACTAAGGTCCCTAAGGTAAAACATCTCAAAACCAAATGTTCTGGTTATAAGCAACTCAGTAGTGAGAGACACAGATACCCCCCTCACCAGATTGAACAAAGAGACAGTACAGTCAGCTGCCTGTCAGGTGGCAGGAATTGTCAAATCATGCACACACTCAAGTCGCTCATCAACAATTACTGTTATGATTCTGTCATAGTACATGCTGGTGTGAATGACTTGAGACATACCTCTCTGGACAATATGAAGAGAGACATGACTGAACTGTCAGACTGTGTGTTCCAGGCAGGTATGCTCCTAGTCCTAAGCAGCTTTTTATCTTCACTGAGGATGATGCCACAATACAGACAAAAAATGAATGATTTCAATAACAGGCTTAGCACTTAGTGTCAGTCCAGGGGGATTCATTATCTGACTGCCTGGGAAGACATGTTCAACAGTCCATGCTGTTTTGCCAGAGATCATTTTCACCTGTCTCCTTCAAGGCTTTTAGATACTGGCAAAGACACTTGCCTCTCCCATAGTGCCTTTTTTAAGTAATGTCCAAACAACAAAACTTCCGATGTAAAGAAATCCACTAAAGACAACTCGAGTTCATACTGCTTACTGCTAGGAGCTTAAACAGTAAATTGTACTCCCTGGAAGCACTCCTATCCTTGGAAGATGGTGACATTTGTGCAGTCACAGAGACTTAGGTCAAGGCCACTGAGAACACCCTGGCTGTACAAGGTTACAAGGCTTTTCACACATTCAGACCCCAAAACAGGCATGAAAGAACCAAAGGTGGAGGTGTATCCATCTTCATTAAATCCAGATACAGCTCGAGAGTGGTGAAATAGTACAAGTCATTTGAGCTATTCCATGTCCAATTAACTATAGCAAAAATGCCTTTCCACATCTTCACTAGCTACAGGTCCCCTACTATGAACCAGGAGAAGCACACCGCTTACCTGGACTTGCTAGAGTCTCTTACCATACAGCCGAACACCTTGGTAATGGAAGATTTCAACTATCCTTCCATCAATTGGGCAACTTACACAAGTACAAACATGATAGCTACAAGGTTCCTGGATTTTGTTAATTTAGATGCCCTGGAATAGTTGGTCGGCACCCCCACAAGGGGCTCAAATGTCCTGCACCTCGTGCTCACCAACATGGGGTTTACTGCATTGCACCCTGTGTGTTGCCCTCCCTGGTAACGTCAGACCATAAATATGTCTTGTTTGAAGCAAAGATCAAACCTGACACCCTCATAGGATTAAAAAAAATAAACAATTTCTCCAAAGCAAACTACTGCCTACTAAACAATGGTTTAAAAAAATTCAAAGCCCCTGCCAGCATAAACAACAATATATCCTATGCAGAGGAATACACAATTGCCCTATATAACCACTTAAACAAATGCATTGACTCCACTGCACCTAACAGGAGCAAAAATACCCCCCCCCCCAAAAAAAAAAACAAGCCACCTTGGCAGACTGTAAGTATAAATAAGTTATACAACAAAAGAAAGAAACTGATAACTAAGAACAGAAAGGAACTAACTCAGCAGAGGAAGAATACCCTCCCCAGCTTCAACAAGCAAATCAGGTATCTTTATTAAGTCCTCCAAGGCTAGCTATGAGTCTAAAGTAGCATCCCTAGCTAAAGACAATCATAAGGCATTATTTAGCTACATCTGAAACCTAAGAGGGAATGTCCAGCTGACTGCCAGACTTATAGTGGATGGTACCACTCACACTGAACCTGAGAAAATTACCAACCTGCTAGCTAACAGATTTGGCAATAACTATACACCCCTGTCCCCATCTGACATACCCCCAAAGCATTCCCAGCATAGTCCTCTGCAGAGTATCTCTAAATAACAGGTCATGCAAGCACTCTCCAAAGGCCATAAACGCACCCTCTATGGGACCAGATAACATTCCAATCTAAAACAAGACCTAGCAGAACCACTCAGCACTCTCTTTAACCATATCCTGAGAACTGGCATTGCCCCAGCAGAGTGGAGAACAGCAACAATAATCCACTTGCAAAAGGGGGTCAATCAATTGACCCTGGGAACTATCGACCCATAAGCCTAATCAGCTTTATCTGCAAGGCCATGGAAAGAATCATCATGGACATTATCCACAAGGACATAGGCGACCTTCAAACTCTTGACCTGACCCAGTTTGGCTTTATCAAGGGTAGATCTTCCTTATTAAACCTGGTGGACTTCTTTGAGAATGTCACCAAAGCCCTGGGAGAGGGCAAAACACTACATACCGCCTATCTTGATTTAGCCAGGGCTTTTGACACAATCCAAATTCAGGTATTGTAGAGAAACTCTCCCAGATGGGGATTAACCCATATGTTACTAGATGAGTAGCCAACTTGCTCACCAACAGAATGCACGCTGTCAAAGCTGGGGAGTCCACCTCCACCAATAAACCAGTTACCAATGGGGTACTGCAAGCATCTATGTTGCACCCTGTACTGTTTGCAATCTATTTCTCTGAAGTCCAGGTAAAGGTAGATGGCCTGTGTCTTACCAAGTATGCAGATGACCGAAAACTGGGTGCTATCACAGAGTCCCCCAGTGATGTTAACATAGTACAGAGAGGGCTGACACAGACAAATGATTGCTGCCAAACTCACAGACTAAAACGTAACACACAAAAAAAACCTCATTATCCCCTTTGGCAAAGAACTACCCCTGCTAACTATGGTGTGGATAGCACCCCTCCGAGCTCAACATCAGTGGTGTGAGGCTTGGGAACACAGGTTGATTGCAGTCTAAACTTCGATCACCATGTGTCTGTAGTAGTAACAAAAGCAATTTACATTGCACATTTCATAAATAACAGCATCACATCCAAGACCAGGGAGGTTATAGCTCCACTGTTCTTGACACCTATCAGACCACTACCTGAGAACAATGCTCCCTTCTGTATGTACCTCACCAGACACCTGCAGCAACTGCAGAGACCACAGAGGTTTCTTGCCAAGAAAATCCAGGGCCTCCAAAACATGGCCTACATGGAAAGCCCTGTCACTGTACTCTGTATCATACAGGCTGCTGACAGGCAACCTGTCATGGACTACAGAGCAGTCCCAGACCCTGCCATAGTTGAATTACTGCAAATCCATAAATCAAATGGGACAAGAATAACTCACTCCAGGGATCTCAACCTAGCCTGTGACATTAACAGAACATGTTGGAGAGACAGATATATCTCCCAGCGATTATTGCTCTTCTGGAATAAGCTCCCATTCCATGTGAAGCAGAGCTCCTCAATGACCCTATTCAAGCATAACCTTGACAACTGGATGGGTGACTGTAAATTCATCCCTGGGGTGGCACCTATGCCTCTCATGGACAAGGGCAGTTTGTGCTAATCACATAATCGCTCTGCTAACAACGACAACCTAAATATGGTCAATAAGTGTACTTGGGTTTTTACATGGCTAAGCTTTTACAGGCCCCAGAGTCATTAGCCTAGTAACCTCCTATGAACCCATAAAACATATATGGTATTTATTTATTGAGACAGATCCCAAATCCCATGAGGGCTTACAAGCATACCCCCAGTACTTAATATGAACAGCTCTAATATTGTTGTAACTTCAGAGGAAGGAGCCATCTTCCACAGCATTGTGTTTAACATATTTTAAAACACTTCAAAAGTTCGGCCCAAAGTTAATAAAACAGGGAATTAAAATGCCAAATATATATATAGCAATGTATAAAGGGGTTCATTGTCATGAAAATGCACTTGTTAGCTTATCAAAAATCCACTCTGCCAGTTTTCAGCAGGACATTTTTATCCTAGACATCAGTGGCAGATAAAAACAATAACACCGGAAATGTACAGTAATAGTTTTAGTCTTGTATTTTGGTCTTTGACAGCACTAAAGATGTCAGATATGCACCACAACTCACCACCCTGAGAAATGGGCCAGTCTTGTCCAGAAGGAAAACTGTGAATGAGACCTAACATTCACTGGAACAGTTGGAGTGATTACACTGTGGCATGATCATTTATAAACATTTTCCTTTTAGTCTGCTACTCGTATAGTCCCATCACCCATCCAGCAGTTGGCACAGTTCAATCTTTAGCATGCTGATCCTAGGAATGGTGCATGCTTCTGTACACCTACAATGGCAGCTGAAGTGTACCTTGGGTTCTGGGCTGTTTTCAAATCATGCCCCCTCCACATGCATTTTTTTTAAGAACATGCAAAAATAAAAGAAAGACCACAAATAAAAGTATTTCAAATTCCAATTTACACAAATAACACATTTGTTTACCAGTCTCAACAGCCCATAGCTGGTAGTCTTCCAGGAACAATCTGTTCATATCTCTGATGTCAAACTGTAATAAAATAAAAAATATTAGCCAAATAAAGCATGTCAAACTTTGTTTTACACAAGCACACAGTATCTCACCAGCCCACACAGCCCACCACTGAGCTGCCTATTAGGCTTTGCAGGCTTTCATGGGTTGGCATGCAAGCAAAGGGCTCAGGAAATGTCTGATCAGGTACACTGAATTCACAACCTAGTCTGGTCAGCAAAAACCTACTTAGAAAGTCAAGTAGAATAATATTTCTGATATCAAAACCTGCTGTTAAACAGTTCACCCTAATACTGCTATTAAAAATGAGTCTGGCCCTTCACTTCATAGATACATGCACACATAGATGCATAGATCTCAACCTTCTATCTCCATTTCCATAGAATTTCCTCTCATAATGTTGGACAAGTGGGTTAAATGTTGATCACTTAGCTAAACAAGTACTAGTAACTTTAACTACCAAGTTCTTAGTTACTGTTTCTTCATAGATGTAAAAAGCTATTTGATAAATTGGCATGATTCAACATTTTTCACATTGGATAATGTGTTAATGAATTCTTAACAATGAGTGTGTGACCATCCTTTTCTATGTAAAATGGCTTGGATAGAACATGGGACTTTTAAGACTGAAAATGAAGATCATTCCTTGTAATGAAGTATAGTTAAGAGATGTGCAGAGAAACATGTGATGATGTGAACACATACACACACACACACACACACTGATACACATGCACAGATGTGTTCCCATGCATAAAGACATATAACCCCTGCCCAGCTAAGCTAATGGAAAGAGACATACAGGAAAGGGACCATATATAACACAGTAAAAATCAAGTGTTTTTTTTTTCCAGTTTCCAGTCATATTCTGCACTTACGTAAATTATAATGATGATAGCTGAAGATATCTTGTCAGTCAGAGTTCTCTCATATCAGTTTGGGAGAGATTGCTCTTCAAAGTAGGATATACAAAAATTACAACAAAATAGTGTGACCACCCAAAAAGTATTTAAATATTATTGCAATTATACATGTACAGGATATGAACTCTTGACCTTTTTCTCCTTAAAATTAGTGGTTTCATAGGTTAGTACTTCATAGGAATTCATTCATAGGTTAGTACTAGGCTAACTGCCCTTGTGAGCCATTCAATGTGCTGAACTGGTGGTTAATGGTGCACATTCACTGGGACTGGTGATATAGCAAACATGTTGGACAAACTGATTTCCAACTTTACACCCATCTCACCCTGACCATCCCCTTAAAAATGTTCTCAAACATAAACCGTTCATATAAAACTAGGCAGCATGTACTAGCTGCCCTCACTAAAGCCAAAAACATGGCATCATTGGGCCCTGTTAACATCCCAGGATGCCTCCTGATTGGTCTAAAATATGACTTATCAGGAACCGTGGACACAGTATTTAACTGTATTCCTAAAACAGGCTTTGTGCTACATGAATGGAGGACTGCAATGGTCATCCTCCTTCATAATGGAGGACCTTCAACAGAAACTATAGACCCATTAGTCTGACTAGTCTTATCTGCAAAGCCATGGAAAGAATTATCATGGAAATTATCATCAAGGACATAGGAGGCCTCCAGATACTGGATCCATCTCAGTTTGGCTTTGTCAAAGGAAGGTCATGCTTACTGAATCTGGTGGACTTCTTTGAAAAGGTCGGTAAGGCAATAGATGGTGGGAAAATGGTGCATACTGCCTACCTATATCTGGCTAAAGCATTTTATACAATATCCCATTCAGTCATTGTTAACAAACTTATGGAACTAGATATAAACCCCTTTATAACATGCTGGATAGCTATCTGGCTCACTGATAGAACCCAGGAGGTTAGAATCAGTGAGGCCACCTCTACAAAGAGTCAGGTCACTAGTGGAGTCCCCCAGGGCTCTATGGTGGACCTCTCCTGATTGGCATCTACTTGTTGGATGCCAAAGCCAATATCAAAGGCCTTTGGCTGACCAGGTTTGCAGATGATTACAATCTGGGATCAGCCATAGAAACCCTCCAGATGACAACACTGTTCAGAAAAGTCTACTAGAGATGAATGCTTTGTCCCAAAGTTCTAGCTTAAAACTCAGCACCAAGAAATGTATTATAGTATCTTTAGGGAAGTCTACCACTCTGGGTAACTACATCACCAATAAAAACCGTAAAGTTGATTCACTAGTCAGGGATCTTGGAACTCATGTAGACAGTACCGTAGCCTTTGACCAGCATGTGTCCAAGGTAGTTACAAAATCCTTTTATGTTATTCAACTTATGCAAGCACATATGGCATCCACATGCATGGGTTTGTCCCAGAGAGTGACCTTGGAATAAGACTTAGCCAAGTCCTTTCTGCAGCATCAGTGAATTCATTATTACTCACATCCACAACATCTGGCTACACCAGCACCTGTACCACTAGGTTAAATCCTAGCACCTGTACCACTAGTTAAATCCTTGTTATCTACGGTACAGTCAGTAACTGAGACATGCATGAAGGCATGGCCAAAATCTTTAGCTGGTCTAAAATTTGCAGTTTTATTTTGAGAGTAAAAGTCTAAAGGTGCAGTATTATTCACCTTGGTTCCCTATTACGCTGTCGCAGATGCAGGTTGTTGAATGCGTCTTTGTTGAACAGTAAAGCGTGAAAAGGCAAAATAGCAAAGCGGTGTTTCAGCAAATTCTTTCCCTGGGAAAGAATTTGTTTGGCCGCTTTTGCTACTTTGCCTTTTCAGCACTGTAGTGCGATCTCGGAGTTGGTATATTTAAGTAGGGGGGTGTGGGGGGGGGTAAAGCCCCCCACATTAAGTAATGTTTTGCTGGGGGGGTTTTTTGTTTGTTTCGGAACAGCAATTGTTTTCCATTGGAAAATAATCACTGTTCTGAAGTTTCGAAGTTGTTTTCACTTACATGGGGTCGATTATCTGTTGTTCGCTCTTCTGAGCATGTGATATGATAATATAGACCCATTCACTTTCACTGACCAAAGATGCAAAGAATATATTGTCCCACAGATCATAATCATTCAAAATTGACAATTTTTGCAATTCTACAAAGAATTTTGTGACCTGGAGGGTAGCAGCAATACTACATCTACAAATTGAATGTTTACCATCTTTCCCAGCTATGTTACAATTAAGAATGTTATTTACCAACATAAATCGCTTGAATGTCTAGGTGGTAACAGTACACACCCAGAACACCAGCTCTGTTTAGTAAGGAATTGAGCAAAATAAACAAAATCCAGGAATGGACAGGCATACCAAAAAGGCTATTAAATTTTGTCCTAATTTTGCAAAGCTAATTGTTTAATTTAATGTGGTATTTCACATTTCAGGAAGGAATAAAACAAATGTTACTTTGCATTTACTGTTGAACTGATACAAGCTTTAAACCTATGCAGTTTGAAAAAAAAGTGAGGGAAATGGCTGGCATACCTGCATTGCATGAGTAGATGCATGGGCTACACTGAGGCGATACCAATGCATTATTTTTAAGAACTGTGATTTTTACAGCTAAAGAATTTGCAGCATTCAGAGATTTGGATTTCAAGCACAGCTGCAGAAAACAGAATTACCAGAATGCTGCACTTCTGTTTATATCAAAAAACGTACAGTGTATCTTCTCACTTTCCTTTTGTTTGCTTATTGCAGTGTTTGAGTTTTCTCAGTCCACATTTTCCTTCTTTCAAACTGACTTATCATTTAAATACAAAATAAATGAAAATGTGTCTGTAATAACTACTATAAACTGCTACAATCCATTCCTATCTATTTCATAGAAATTGATTGCATTGGCTTCACTTTGTTTTGTATGAATATATAGAGATGAAATTGAATTCACTAAAGTTCTAGAAAAAGCCATAATTGATCTGAAAAGAGTTTCCTCTTGGGTAGGAAGGGTGCAGAATTAATGACACTCTCCCTAAGATGGCTGCACAGGCCGGACGGATCTATAGTTTCAAGCATGGTTGGAATAGGCAGGCATAATCATTGAGAAAGAGAATGTTGAAAAAGAAAGGATTTCTACTGATGCAAGGGATAATGGTTTTGTATAGTGGAGTGGTTGAGCAGGCCGACAGAATTTTATGAAGCCAGTGCTTTTCCCTTTAATAACAAACTGCTGTTTGGCTATTGCAGAGATGAAATATTTTGATGCACATCCAAAATCTTTCTACAGCATTTGAATAAGCCTTACTGAAAAAGAAAAAGAAAAAAAAAAACATTCTCCACGATTTCACAATACGGCTATCATACAGGAATTACTCAGCTTTTACTGAGCGCATTAAAGGCAGGTAAAGTACAAATCTCATTCCCCCATACTCTTTGATGTCTCAGCCAGAGTAGGAGCAGTAATTATATCATAGAATATAATGGCAAATTAAATATTTGAGTAGCTGAGTTTGAACACAGCAATCATCTCTTTGAATTCATCTGGTGATATCACAGCATTTAGAAATTCAGTGAAAGGAGACCTGTCACAAGAATTTAGCAACAGAACACTCCCCGCCAACTCATGCCTTGTAACATTTTGTCACATCCTGCATTGCTCATTCACAGGGAATCCATTTGACATCTTTTGGCTGAAGAATGCAATGCTCAGTCATTGTTTCATTTTTTAGATTTACTCTGCTAGCTGACTAGTGCATTTTTATGATGCTTAGTGCTTTCAGACAAAAGGGATCCGTGCCAATTTTATACCTTTTTTGTTTCACTGCCTTCCATCTAGCAGCAGCTGTGCTTCTGTTAGGAAGAACTGCTTTGCTATAGCAGAGATAATTTATAGTAATTATAATAAACTCAGTAGATAGAAAGTTTGTTGTCCAGTGAAGTTCATCTTTGTGTTAAACTGCATTTTCAGCTAAAACAATTCTGAACAGTAGTTGCTTCAGCCTGATTATGTATAGATAATGTCTCTGCCTGTCAGCGCAGATGCTGGTGCTGTCGTTTTTTGTATAGCTGTAAGTATAGCTGCAAGTTGTGGGCTCAATCTTGATCTCCACTCATGGGTGCGTGATCTCTGGATGACTACCTTTTATCTAGGGATTCCTCTTCAAAGAGTTTCATGTGGCCACCCAGAGCATGTTGTTTCACTGGCTACTCCTAACTAAACTGCCTAAAATCAGGTATTGTTTGTGTGGGTGCCAGACACACTGTGGAATAGTTTGCAGTGGTGCTAAGTGGTTAATGGAGATATGAAAAGGTGGAAGATTGAGTGATTGTGGTTATGCTAAGTGGGATTATGTTTCAATGACAAAATGTTCAAGTATTCTAAAAGTGTCAGCTTTAAGGAAAAGGAGTGTGTGTGTGTGTGTGTGTGTGTGTGTGTGTGTGTGTGTGTGTGTGTGTGTGTGTGTGTATGAGTATGCAAGTATTTGTGGGGTTAGGTTTAAAGTAAGGGATAGAGAAGAAAGAAAAGGAAACATTAGTGTTGTGCAAGTGTGCTGGTGCATGTGAAGTGTGTGTGAGTGTCTTATTTACTGGTAGTATTACAGAAAGGGTTTATTGTAAGGTAAGGTATAGAGATGAGGTTAGGGTTATGGGCAACGACAAGGATAGAGTTAGTATACATTCATAAGATGGTGCCATAGGGCTGAAGTCCACCTGCCCATGCATATCAGTGTGTGCTAACCCTAACCCTGCACTTTTCCTCATGAAAAACCCTTTCCCCTAACATTACCACTGTTCAGTGTGTTTGACGTTAGTGGTAGTGTTTAGGTTAACAGTCAAATAAGGAAGTAATTTCTTTTCCTCCTGCGATCAGTTGTAGTTAAAGTGTCTAATTTTTTTCTTTTTTGGTAGTATCCTTTCAGTTTGCCATCATAAATCTCCTGTGTTTCAGTACTTGTGCATTTAATATAGTATCATTGACTCAAGTGAGAGTGTGTGCATGCATGTGTGCATGGCATGCGTGTGTGTCTATGCATTTATATATTCTGCAGTCAGCTGTTGTCTTACCCAGGGATGGTGCCTTTTCTTATGCATCCTATGTTTTAGGATAAGCTTCAGCTCAAGATACAATACACTGAACTGAACATTTCTTTTCAGCAATAGCTATGTTGCAGTACTCAGAACAATTTCTTTAGTTCAGGTTTTGACTCTTGAAAAAGGACATCTTTGTAACAGAAATATATACATTTCAGAAACTGGACATTCTAATTGGCACTGTACACTAGGTTTACATTGTAAATGGGCCTCTAGCTGAAGAGCGTTTTCTTTATTATGTCTTGCCAAACTGTACCTGTGGTTTATAAAACATGCCACACTGATAAAAGCAGGCAGTGCAGGGTAGGAAGAGGTAGCAGAAGGACTATGTCAGTTGTTAGTCAAAGAAAGGAGAGGTGAAGGATAAGGGAGCTGGGTTAGCTAAATAATATCAGTTGAAAAGTACTTTTATGGAAAGTTAATGGACTTTGGGAGCACTGTAAAATGATTAGGATATTAGCTAACATTAGGTTGTTATCACCACATGTTGGGATGCTGCAGAAAATGTGCCTCAGTAAGGAGGTGTATGGTACATTAACACAAACGGGGGGTTTAAAGAGGGTGTCTCTGCTGAGCTCCCTGGGTGTTGTTAATAGAAAAAAAGCTAAAGTACTAATTGATGAAAGTAACTGGGGATCCCAAGGGTCAATTTATAGTAGTGAAAGATTACTGGTTAGGGCATCTTAAAACAATGGCAAGCATATATCGTTCAATTAAATTAGGGAATTCTGAGATAAGAGAAGTTCTGCATGAAATAATGGGCTTTTAGCGTGGCATGTTGATCATGGCTGGCAACTGGAACCTAATAAGAGGGATGCAAATAATGGGCCAACAGAGCAGAACTTGACATCAGAGAGGGGTGTAATTAAAGACCTATTATATGACCTGCAGTCTAGTGGACATAATATGAGAGGAGATTACCCAATGGCACTTCCCCGTCCAGTCTAATAAATTTAGCACAAAAGCCAAAAGAGATAGAATGCATACCTCTAATCTGAACAAACATTGGCTAGGGGGTACTTCACATGCCCAATCTCATTATTAAACCATGTTTCTGTACAACTGGCTTTTAGAATGCTGTGGGGGGTGGATCCCTCAATAATCACTGGAGATTCCTAGTGAAGTGGATTAAGGGTGTAAGGCAACATAAGCAATACTCCCTTTCCCTACTAAATAACATGGATATATGCAGGTGGAGATGTACTTCTAAAGGGGAAAGAACTTAAAGATATTTTTTAAGAAAGAAAGAATATCATGGAAAAGTAGCAGGCATGGGTGTTATAAGATACTTTGAATCTGTTTCTTTAAATTGTAGAATGCTTATTGTTTTAATTGCATTATTATTGTTTCATTAATTGTTTAATTGATATATTTTTCTTGTATATAAGTAGAGAGATTTCTCTTGTCTAATTGTAACCTGATGAAGCGCACCTGTGTGTGCGTGAAAGCGCTCGTTCCACATTAAAACGTTTCTATTTTTCATGGTGGTTCCTTGCAGTTTTTCTATCTTCAAAAGTAGCAGGCAACATGGTGGTTGGGGAAAAATACCTATCTGAGAGATACAAGAAGACTAGCTGAATTGCAACAAATGAGTAATCAATCCAACCAAAGTAGTTAAGAACAGATTAAGAGATAACAGATAGAACTGATAACTATTAGTTAAAGCGAGTTTCAATTAAAATGTTCAGCAAAAATGCAAAAGATAATGGGAAGAAAACTTGGAAAGCAAAAGTTAGAGAAGGAAGTATGGAAACTGAGGGACCCTCTGACTGTGCTGATCAATACAAACCACAAGAAAATAGAATATTTAGGGGATTTTATCAGGACCTGTATAAGAAGCAGAAAGTAGGGAATGGCAGGGAGCAAAGAGTTTGGGGTTTCTTTTCTAAGCTAACTGTCAAAATTGGAAAGGTAGAAAGTTGAATATTTAATGAAACTCCTAACAGCAGAAGAGATAAATGCTCACATTAAAAAACATGTGTGTGTGTGTGTGGGGGGGGGGGGGTGGCAGTGACTTGAAGCTGATGGAATCTCAATTAAGGTAGAGAAAGGAAGAATAGATAATCAAGGGTAAAGTTTTTTTTTACCATTTCTTTTTGTTATAATTATGCCCTCAGATTATAAAGTGGACTTTATTATTCTAAAATGTGTAGTTTTTACTTTAATTACTTTTGTTGACCTATATTTATTAAGTTTAATAAATGATTGTTTCTGTTTACTGTACTGTGATTAACTGCCCATTTACTTCATGCAGAAGTATATGCTTTTTTCTCGTCCTTATTGGATAGAGTAGGACTGGAATTAACTAAGTGCTTAGCAGCAGAGGAGTCTATAGCTGCTGGGTCAGGTTTGGAAACAGTGTATAAAAATTAAAAAGACTGGGGAACTTTATATATCCTATCTACTTTTTCAAGGACAACTAGCTGACTATCAAGAAAACTGCAGGCAGTAAAATATGCATCTTCTAAAGCAGACAGGACAAGAGGAATAGGTGCGGATGCTAGAAAATCCTTCTGTAACAAGTCATAGTATTTTTGAGGGACAGAGAAATCTCAAGCATACCTCTTAGCTGTCCAGATTTTCACAGAATGTCCAGATTTTTGCTTCATATTTTAGTTTGTTTCTCATAAAACTGTGGTTTTCTGGCAAATCAATCAGGACTGACATCAGAAAATAATGTCTTTCATCACTTGAGTTTCAGACTTCATGTCATTCAGAAAATCCATGCTAATGCAAAACCTGCTATCCTATCAATTTTTTAAGCTTGTAAGAGCAATATATAAAAAAGTGTCCCTATGTTTGGGCCTTTGCCCCCTCTATTATTTGTGGCTTTGTCCAGATTTCTTCCGCTAAGAGGTTGAGAGTTATGAACTTCAGTGTTCTCCCACTGAAAACACAGAGTCATTCTAGAAATAGTCTCAGAGAAAGAGACCCCCCCAGGAGAATTAGAATGTGAGCTATAATCTAAGTCTGGATCAGAAATCTGAGGACATAACTCTGAATCCATCCCTGCATCTTCCTGTTCAGGTTCAGAGTTCTGAATCTCTCCAGGAAGGGAAACATCCCTCTTTTTTTTCCAGAAACTACGCAACAGGAAAGGTCAATATATTGAATCAAACCCTGACAGTCTCAGTAAACTACTCCCTCCTATCCACAGAAATTTGATGAGAAGTAGATACATTCTTGGTTTTCTGTTTTTTTTGATAGAAAAATGCCTCCAACTGTGTTACTAATTACTGTTGCTGCTTCACCAGGGATGGGCACAGCATTCTGCCACAACAGGAAAGCCTTCCCTGTTCCTTCTCCTAGGACCGACAAGAGTTATTCTCTCTTGCCTACTGAGGGGACCCCAACAGCCGCTGAGGATATGGCTAACCCTTGGTCCATAGTGACTGTAAGTGCTACACCAGAGGGAACTGGGGTAAAAAAATGACTGGTCTGAGGTACAACAAATGGAAACAGCAGAGTCATCCACCTTAGGGCTGAGGCAAATTGTTATCCTGATGTGGTAGTAAAGGCTGTTTGCTTAACTTTTTCTTTTGTTGCTGCAACAAGAACAAACCAATGGTGTGAAAATCTGCCTCACAGTCAAGCCAAAAATAGTGCCTCTATCCTGGGGAAAACAAGCAATAATGACAGTAAAACTACCAGTCTACAAAATTACTTTTTTGACAAAAAAAAAAAAAAAACACAGTAAAAACATGTTAAAACACTGTGGCAGCCCCTCAGTGTTACAATAAACACAATTTCTCCACAGAAAATATTTTATCAGTTAGATAACACTACCTTTAAACTGACAGAATCAACAAGCACCCTGTTTAAAAATACGTTACAGAGTCGAGACAATCCATTAAAACACAACACTCCTAGCTTTAGGAAAATTAATAAAATATTGATAGAAAATAAGAAAATAGAAGTTTTTTTTTTCCTGCAAAGGGAACTTTTTTGCCCAGCTAAGGAAAGCACAAGCCAACAGTTGAGCCTCAAAATCCTCAGAAAAGCATACTCTTCAGCAGCAGTAAAGCTCTAGGGGGGTGTGTGCCCAAGCTTCTCTTTTAGACAGCTCAGATCAAGCTGCTTGACAGTTTGCTCATCTGGAAGGTGCTCTGAAGCTCTGGAAGCTGGATGGGTACTATATCCTTGGCAGAATACAACCGATATAGATAAAGCTGCAGCAATGATCAGTATTAAGAACATCATTTCTGTAGTGGGCTGGCATGTTTTCTGTAGTCTGCAGGAGATTTTATTACAAATTAACCAGAATGCAGCACAATCAGTTACTCAGACAGACAATAAATCCTTAAAGAAACACAGTTATATTCAAGTGAAAGGTAACGGAAGTCAGATGGAATAGGATAAGATTCTTAGTAAGGTGTATAGTGCTTGAAAATTTGTAATAAAATAAATTTAAAACTAGTAAGTCATTGTCTACTAATGGATTGATTGATCACTTTTATGAAAAATTATGGATGTATGAATCACGTGCATTTGTATTTCTCCAGAATACCAGTTACAGGAAAAGAAAAGAAAGAGAAACCCTAGGAGAGTGAATAGTTTTCTCAGCTTTGAAAGTCGGTAAAAACTGTTGAGCAGACAATAGCTTACCTCTCAACTTCTTTGACTAAGAATTCTGGACAAATCAAAAAATAATTGGAGGACAAAGGAGCAAATCAGAGACAAGTTTTTAAATATATCCCTAATTCAATTAAAAAGTTAATGAAACAAGGGGGTTAGCTCACACAAGGGGCTGAGATATTCTCAACTGGTCCTCACCAACATGGATGACCATTGCAACACCACAAGTATAGGACCCTGTGATCACAAATCAGTGACATTCAAAGTAGCTGTAACACCTTAACCCCTTAGGTGCAATCAGGTTAAAAAATTTCACCAAAACTAATTATATCCTCCTAAGGGATGGCATAAATAATTTCAAAGCTCCTGTTCCTACAGATGGTACTGACAACTGTACTAAGATATAGACAAATGCCCTGTACAAACACTCTTACAAATGTATTGACAAAGCTGTACCTGACAGGATCAAAACAAGATCCTCAAGAAAAAACAAGCCTCCCTGGTGGACATCTAGCATTAATAAGTTAAGCAACAAGAGGAAGAAGGTGCTAAGAATAAAAAAAGAACACTGGAAGAACACCCTCCTCTGTTTGAACAAACAAATAAGACAACTTGTAAAATCCTCTAAGGGCAACTTTGAAACAAATTTAGCAACCACAGCTAAGGATAACCATAAGGCATTCTTCAGCTATATCCATAACCTAAAAGGAAGGACCCAAACGTGTGCTGAACTAGCTGATAGCATCGCGCACACACTGATCCTGTGAAAATAGCTAACCTATTAACTGACAGGTATGGCAAAAATTTCACCTCCCTGTTCCCTCCAAACATTACATCTCCAAAGAGCAAATCGTTAATTCTCTGTTCAAGGCTAAAAACACAGCCTCTATGGGACTGGATGGCATCCCAGGTTGTGTTTTAAATGCTCTAAAACATGAGTTAGCAGCTCCACTAGGTACTCTGTTAAACCACATCCTGAGTACTGGTTTGTTCCTGCTGAATGGAAAAGAGCAACAGTTATCCCCCTTCATAAAGGGAGTACAGCAACAGTCCCTAAGGAACTACAGACCCATAAGCTTAACCAGCCTTGTCTGTAAGGCCATGGAATGAATCATTATGGAGCTTATAAATAAAGATATAGATCTCCAAACCCTTGATCCAACACAGTTTGGTTTTGTCAAAGGCAGGTCATGCCTGTTAAACCTGGTGGATTTCTTTGAAAACATCACCAGAGTCATCGATGAAGGCAAATCTGTACATACAGTCTACCTTGACTTAGCCAAGGATTTCGACACAGTCCCACATTTGGGCATCATTGATAAACTCTCCCAGTTGAATATCAACACTTATGTAATCAGGAGGGTTGCTAACTGGCTCACTGATAAATAACACTCAGACAAAGTTGGGGACTTTATCTCAACCAGCAGATCTGTCACCAGTGGGGTTCCACAGGGATTATTGCTGAGCCCCTTATTGTTTGAAATATGCTTCTCAGAAGTTCAGGACAAACAGAGGGACTGTGACTGACTATGTTTGCAAATGACAGCAAATGTGGTGCAATCAATGAATCCCCAAATAATGACAATATACTTCAACAGGGATTTACACAAACCATTGATTGGTGCCAAAGCCATGGACTCAAACTCAGTGCAAAAACAATGCATTATCCCCTTCAGCAAAAACAGTATCCAAGCAGACTATCATATAAATAATAATACCCTAAGTAACAACTCAGTAGTGAGAGACTTGAGAATGCAAGTTGACTGTAGCCTAAATGTTGCCCACCATGTGTCTACAGTGGTAAGGAAGGCATTCTACATCGCACACCTCATTAGCAAAGGCATTGCCTCAAGAGTGAAAGAGGTCATAACAAACAACCCTGTACTCGACCCTCATCAGGCCAATAATGGAGTACAATGCTTCATTTGGTATGTACCTTACCAGGCACCTGCAGCAACTTGGGAGACCTCAGAGATTTCTAACCAAGAAAATTCAGTCTTCAGCACATGTCACACATTGACAGACTGAAGTCACTGTCACTGTACTCAGTAGAGTGCAGACTACTTAGAGGAGACTTGTGCCTGGCCTACAAAGTAAGCTTAGATCCAAATCTAGTGGAAATGCTGCACATCCGCAAGTCAAATGGGACAAAGGTCACCCACTCCAGGGACCTTAACCTGACCTGCAACAAAAATAAGACCTGCTGGAGAGACAGATATGTCTCTCAGAGGTTGCCACTCCTCTGGAATAGGCTACCAGTTTACATCAAACAAAGCCCCTCTGTGACCCTGTTTAAGCATAGCCTGGATAACTGGATGGGAAACCATAAATTCCTGCTGGGGATTTCACCTAATACCCTCCTAGATATAGGTAGTTGTTACTAAGTTCTCAGGTTTAGGCAAGATCCTTTATATTGGGTTTCTCTAGTGTTATACTGGGTACACACGGCTAGGCATATAAAGACCTTCGGGTCAATAGCCCAATAACCTATCTATCGACATGCATTTTCTGAACAGCAGGAAGATCGAAACTTTGTCTGGCATTACAAACTGCAATTCTCAGTGATTTATGAGAAATTCAAAAACAACTACCTATATCTAGGAGGGTATTAGGTGAAATCCCCTTCTAAGTAGCACACGTCATCACAAAAGCTTTCTCATCCAGAAAAAAAGAGGTCATTGTTCCCCTCTACTCATCACTCATTAGACCCATTATAGAGTACAATGCCCCTTTTGGTATGTACCTCACAAGACATCTACAACAACTGGAAAGGCCACAGAAATACCTCACAAAGAAGATTACCAGCCTCAAACAGATGCCCTACGCAGACTGTCTCAAAACACTCCAGCTTTACTCCGTCTCATATCACCTACTCAGAGGTGATCTCTGCCTAACATACAAAGCTATGTCAAACCCACAGCTGTTGGACATGCTCCACTTAAAGAAATCCCAATCCATCTGAGCTACACGTTCTAGGGACCTAAACCTTGTCACCACATTAAACAGAACATGCCGGAGGGATAGATTCCTGTCCCAGAGACTTCCCATACTCTGGAATAAACTACCTATCTATATCAAACAAAGCTCCTCATTAGCACTCTTCAAGAAAAATCTTGATGATTGGATGGGAAATAGGAAATTCACCCCAGGGATCACCTCTGTGGCTCTGCTCGACAGTGGCACAGGAAAATAATTTTCTTGGGTGGCAAAAGCCAGGGTACCTTTTTGGCTGGGCTTGTATAGGCCCCAGGGCCGATAGCCTAGTACCTACCTATGAACCTTTATGATGGACAGGGTAAACCTATGAGGCAAAATCAGGAACAGCTGAGAAGTTTGGACAGAAGGCAAAATGAAGTGCTCCTTTGTGGAATTATAAAATTTAACAACTGGCAGACATCACATTGTAGTAAACAGTTGTCTACTGTGGAATGATCACTTCAGTGTATCTTCATTTTCACAGATGTGCAAATTGTGCTAAAGGTTCTCTTTTCAGCACTAATTCCTTGTTTCATAACATACAGTAGCTCTGTCCTTGAGGTGATTCATACATTGATAGTCTTCTCTCTAAAAGCCATTGGTAGACAATGATTTATTAGTTTTATAGCTGCTTTATTACACTGTATGCTAATCACTCTGCACCTTATTAAAATCTTGTTCTGTTCCTTCTTACTTTTGTTACCTTTCACTTGAATATAGTTGGATTTACTTAATTAATTAGTTAGCTTTTGATTATCTCACAATGAGTGACTGACTGTGCTGCATTCTGGTTACTTTGTAATAAAATCTGCCACAGACTACAAAACATGTTTTATTTTTATTTTACATTTGTTTACTGGGATAGTCTGACTGGACACAGGTCCATTTTCAGCAGAGGCCTGGGGAGAAAAGCTCCAATAGATATAATACATGAGAAAAAAATTAACATCATAAATAGAAGTTCAAAAACACAGAAGGTAACAATAATGAGAACAGAAACAATATTTTCAAAACATTTTAAAACGCATTCACATTATAAAAATGGACATGACATTATAGCAGAGCTCTCTAGCATCTGGTACTTGATTCTGACAACTGATGGAGTTTTTTGAGAATATGATTAACAGGGCCTTGTTCTGTACATAAGATATGTATAGTAGTTAAACTTTGAAGTGTGATCATATTTACTGTCTTGTCAGGGAAACTGTAATACCATGAAAGTTTCCCTGTTATAGGTTCATAGGTTCATAGGTAGGTACTAGGCTATCGGCCCAAGGGCCTACGTAAGCCTAGCCAACAAGGTTCCCTGGCTTGCGCCACCCAAGAAAGTTATTTTCCTGTGTCACTGTCGAGCAGAGACACAGAAGTAATCACTGGGGTGTATTGGATTGTGTTTTAACCTACCAACGTACTAAAGAACTGTTCTCCCCCCAATACATTATCAGAAGGCAGGGATGGATGACATTGAATCAGGAGGTAAATGAATTGATTAGCATACAGAAAACAGAAACACCAGTTTATTAAACTTAATAAATATAGGTAGGTTCAATTAAGTAACTAAAGTGAAAACTACACATTTTAGAATAAAAAGTCCACTTTACTAGATGTGTGTTTAATTATAGCTAAAAGAAATGAAAAAAAATGCATTTGATCTTTAATGAGAGAAAAGCACCCAGTTAATAGTAATAAGTAATGATCTTAATAAACAAAGAGGGTGATTACCCCAGTAATGCTTTGTCCTATAGGCCAGTCTCAGACTGAATCACAATTATAAAGTGCTCATATTTTTACTATAATCAAGATTAATCAAGTATCAAGTATATAGAAAAGTTGACTTATCCAGATTAAATTGGCTTTATATCAGCTAGGAAAACAACTGATTATAATGAACCATGATAATTCAAAATGAACATGAATTTAATAAAGTTAGAAGTAGGTTATTAGAGATGGGGCACCCTTTGGAATATATTTCCGTGGCTAAGGACAAGGTAAAAGGGGTGAAATGGGTTGTTGGCACACACATTCCATTGCTGGGATGAACAGAATGAGGGTTGGACACACACACAAAATAAGGTGAATTTATGTCACACTGAGTGTAAGGATGCAATGTTTTTTGTAAATCAATTTTCCTTCTTTACCCACATTCTTAGGGATTTGGTTAATAATTTATGGCCAATCATCAGTAAAGATGATAATTTGCCAAAGCAATTCTAGCCCATGGGCATTGATAATTGGGAAAAGTATGACATAAATGGCTAGGCATAAAAAGGCTCTTGGGTTATTAGCCTGTTAATCTCCTATGATCTTGTGATTGCATACCTACTGCAACATATTTCTTGCATTCTCTGTCTGATAACATCAGTAGCAGGATAGGTTTCTACCACTCCTTTAAATTTATTAATGCTGAAGCAATTTAGTTTTAATAGACCCTTGTACAATCTACTTATTTATCTACCCACGTGTGGTGATTCTGTTATTGCTTTTAACTGTAACTGTAATATTTCTGGCATAGATTCACATTTTGTTTGTTTTTTTCTTTTCATGCTTAGTCAATGATGATTTTAAAGACAAATATAAGATTTTCTCCACATACCTAAAACCAAACTTTTGGAGCCTTTGGTTGCAATCCACTATACAATCCCCGACTCTTATCTGCTCTGGTTTCTTTTCTTCTTTCTCCCTGCCCATTTGGAAACATTGCTTCTTTCCTGGACTTGCACTGTTTGCTATTTTGAAGCCTTCTCAAGATTTCTCTAATATTATTCTGCACCACTCAGTAGTCTTGTGTCTCCAGTCCTAGTTTTGTCCAAATGTTCATAATTGCTACCATGGTGTGTGTGTGTGTGTGTGTGTGTGTGTGTGTGTGTGTGTGTGTGTGTGTGTGTGTGTGTGTGTGTGTGTCCCCAGGTGAGTATCAGATGCTTCCCTCTTCAGCTATCATACCATTTTTGCATTATATACACTAGTCTCAGCTGTGTTGCTCAGTGATACTGCCTTAAGTCCAGCATGGCCAGATCCCCTTGCTCATCCCTCAAGACCATTTTCTCACATTTCACTCCAGCTTTTTTAACATCTCAGATACATTTTTTTTTTATTTGCCTTTGTATCCCCTCCTGCCAATCCATTTCTGGTGTGCACATATGTACTTGCCCCACATACAGAACTAACAGAACAAAAACTATTTTCAATGCTTAGTTTTATTGTCAATGTCTAGAAAATGAGATATTCCCCTTCTTTTAAATAAGATCTTATTTTTTCCCTTTTTTCCGTATTTCTATTGGTGATCAATGGACATCCCTAATGATTCACACTGACATAAGAAGGGGAATTATTGCACTAAATGATTTATTAGTGTATAATGAACTGGTATTACCATAGTTTTGCTTTGATTTGTTTTGTACCCTAAACAAACCAATGAATCCAACACTTCCAGTAGCTAAAATGAATGAAAAAGGAACTGGGCATCTCAGAGAAAATATTCAAAGGCATACAAAAATGGGAAATTTCATTGTTTCTCAGACAAAATTATCTATTTTGCAGTATGTAACACCTGTGAGGCATTTTATATTGGTAAAACCAACAATGCACTTAACAAAAGAATATATCAACATGTTTATAGTATTTCTAAAGGTGACAACAAAAGTGCATTAGCAAGACACTCGATGATTTGTAATAATTTTACAAAATTCACATTTTTTATAGTGGAACAGTTATCCACCCTTGTATATCCAGGGGACTGAAAGAACAAATTATACCATTTGGAAATGTTATGGCAGTTAAGGATGGATGCCAAACCCCCCCCCCCCTAGATTAAATGAGAGCATTTCCATTGTTAGTGAACTGAAAAATAGATTGAGAAAAAATTTGTCACAATAGAATAATATTATTACATTATTTCATTGTATTATTTCATGTTTTAATGTTTTAGAATATAGGTGGTTTATGTAAATAAAAAGCAGGATAATTTATATGAAATTTATATGAAATTGTTAACTCAAATATTATTAGTATATAATATAATATAAATATTAGTATGTAATATAAGTATTAGTGTAGTATGTTTTTAAATTTTTAGACCGGAACACAAAACAGTGATTCCTTGAGGGTTTGTCCTTAACGTTGTGACATTTACTTTACTATTTTACTGGTTTTAAAATAAAAAGCAAAGGTTCTGATGATGTCTTTTCTACAATAAGACGAAAGCTCTAAACCTGAACTTTTACATTTGGAATAATGGTAAAATTTGTTTCTTGCACTACCGCTGCTTCCAGTTCATTTTTCATTGTTTTGTACCCTACTATTTTGGCAATGTCTTGTAAAATCCCAAATAGATGTTTTATGTCATTATCGAGATCTGTCAAATATATAAATGCATTATCCAAAAATAATGATATTTTCTATTGTTCCCTCTACTATCTATATCCCTGAATAACTTTCTGTCATATTTTTGACCTGATGGTTTTATATAAAGAGCAAAGAGCATGGACAATGTGCAGCTTTGCCTAGTGTCCCTCTTCAACGTTATCTGCATTCCAAGATGCTCTTCCACCTTTATATAAACCACAGTATCCTCATATATTGCTTTGTTTTGTTGAATATACCTCTTTTGTATTACATATCTCTTCATCAATTTTCACAAAAAGTCCTACTAGACAATCAAAAGTTTTCCCAGCATCTAAGCTAGTTATAAATACTCTTTTTTTTTCTCTCGGCTTACTTTTGAATTGGTACAAACACAAAAAAACAAAAAGTAAAAACAATGATAAACATCAAAAATAACAGTGGATAGACTGCAGAATAAAACATTTAATGCCTCCTGGTACCTCAGCCAAAAAAACCTTCAGGGAATATTTTGCACTCATCAGTCACTTTTTATACAAACTGAAAACCATTAATTGACAATTAAATAATTAAAGTGTCCTAAAGAAATCCCCCAACATAATTTTATAAAGACAGTGCACATTCCACATTTACAACCATGCTGCTGAAATTTACTTAAACATTGTAACTAATTACTAAATTAATCCCGTTGGGAGCCATTTTCTATAATTAATGAATAATGAAGCTGGACTCTAACTGCATTAATTTGTGCACAAAATCATTATTGTTGATTATGTCACCCTGCAGTCTAGCAAGTACTCTATAAAAAGACTATCACAGGAATCATTGTGTACAGAATGGAAATGCTGAGCCATGGGACTGTCCAGTTTAACATTTCTAACATCACCAATATGCTCCAAAATTCTCAGTTTCACCTTTCTCTTGGTCTGCCCTATACACTATTTACAGGGAGAGCACCACAACCCAAAATGTATACTATTCCACATGATCCACAGTTAAAATGATCATTTGCCCTGTATTTTTTACCATTGATATCTGTACCATTAAGGTTCCGCATTCTATTACAAACCTTGCATGTCCCACATGGGAAAGAACCTATTTCTCCATTTTCCCTCCTTACTCTACTTAAAGTCAAAAGCTCCTTTATAAAGAATCTCCCATAAGAAAAATAGGGCATTTACTAAGTCCCCCTGTCCATAATGTTCACAAGCAAAAAGCCAGGGGTGAATGTTTGATTTCCCATCCATTGGTCCAAACTGTGTTTAAATAGCCTTAGGGAAGAGCTCTGTTTCAAATTAATGAGGAGTCTGTTCTAGAGAAGGGGTAGTTTCTGAGACACATACCCGTTCCTCCAAAATGTTTTATGTCACAGATGAGGTTTAGATCCTTAGATTGGGTAACTCCTTTTTTTTAATTTTTCGATTACATTTGAATGAATTCCATAATATTTATATATAACATCTTAAATAACTATGTACACTATTTACATTAGCCTGACACTATATGTCCAATCCATTATCAGAGTGTCTGATCAATTGTTGTATAGTATCAATCAGTGATGAGACTTTTCCCCAAGGGTTGTTGATAAATGGCTTTGGATAAATTCTTACTGCTTTCATTTTAATTTCCAATAATGCTGTGGTCTTCAGTAGGCTGCAGAAGTCTTCCAAAGTTGGTATTGTGTTTGTATTCCATCTTCTTGTTATGTACTTCCTTGAAATTGCAAGTATAGTCCATACTAGATACATGTTTGACCTATTCAAATTAGGACCTTTGTTCACATTTAATAATACAAGAGCTTTAGTTAAATAAAATGATACATTAAATAAAGCTTGTAGAAAGTTATTAATACCATTCCAAAATGGCTTAATTTTAACACAATCAAAGAAAATGTGGTTCCAATCTGCATTGTGAACTTGCTCACATCTCCAACATATTCCTTTTATAGAAGAACTAATTTTACTGATTCTGTCTGGGGTTAAGAATGCTCTGTGCAAGCATTTCCAATTAAAAACTTTCCAGTATTGTGTAAAGGATGTATATTTTATCAGTTATAATATATTTGTTTTAATATCTTCAGTTAACTGTATTGAGTGTCTTTTTGTTATATATTTCCAATATAAGGTCTTGGGTGTTGTTTTATAGTTTATCAATATTTTATAAAATTTTGAAATACTGTTTCCCATGTCAAAGTCATTATATATGATTTCATATATGTATTTTGTATATTTAGGTATTTCTTTAAATGAAGAATTGTTAATTATTTTACTTAAATCTTGTGAATATGACAGAATACTCTATAAAGTTATTCAGTCCTGTTGTGTAATTTTGTATGTTGTTTTTATTACTTGTATATCTAAAAATTTTAGTTCTTTGATACATTGGAGCCAACAAACAGATCCTTTCTGTTCCCAGGAATTAATAATTTATCTATATATTTATGTGGAAAGTTCTTTGTGACTATAAATGGTGTTAAAAGATCAAACCAGATTTTTAAATCTATATTTGCATTAATAATTTTCCTAAATGAGTCAATGTAATAATTAATCATACAAGTTTTAGTGGGTTTAGTTGTGTTATATTGCACACTAATACATATGTGCCATGACAAATTTTTATTTATTTGAATTATTTTTTGCAAATCAGACTCATTTATTGATATTACAGTTAGTAATTCTTTGTAATTTGGATTTATCCAATCTGAGATTGTTTTAGATAGTGATGCTTTTATATATGATTCTATATTAAGAACGTTTAATCCTCCCTGTTTCTTTTGGTAAACCATAAAAATGTTATTAGGCATGAATTTATTTCTTTAAGTATATTCCTTTCTGGCAACAGTTGTATTGCCAAGGCTATATAGAGGATCTTGGGCAGTAAAACCATTTTTATTAAATGTAGTCTATCTTCAAATGTTAATATTATTTTGTTACATTTTTCCACAGATATTTTAATTGTATTGATGATATTATTGTAGTTTTTTTAGACTTATTCATCATTATCCTTGCATAACTCAAGTCCTAGATATTTTAAGGTAGATTCTTGTTTCCCAATGATGTGATCCCCTTAGTCTGCAGTTCTTTTTTATTTAAAAATAAAAAAAAAAAGATTTTGATTTATTGAAATTGAGTCCTAAAGTCATGTGAAATTTGTCAATTAATATATCTAATTCTACTAATGTCTCTTTTGTATTAGATAATGTTAGTAATATGTCATCAGCAAATAGCATTACTTTAGAATTGCATTGTTAATAAACATCTAATCCTTTGATTTTTATATTGTTACGAATTAAATCTGCTAATATTTCAATAGCCAGAGCTATTAGAATCGGTGACATGGGAGATCCTTATTTAGTGTCTTTGGTTACATGTATAGATTCAGAAGTAAAAGGACCTAACTTGACATACGCTAAATTATTTGTATATATATATATTCTTTAGGAGATGAACAAAGGATGCAGGAAATTCAAATAGCATTAGGATTTTGAATAAATAGTCCCAATTTAGGGACTCAAAGGCTTTCTCTATATCTAAGCCAATTATGAGTGTTTATTTTCTTTATTAACATAATCTATAAGAGAAATTATCATTTTAATGTTGTCATGTGTGTGTCTATGATATATAAATCTAGTTTGATCATTATTTATTGTTTTGGATAGTGGTATTTTCATTCTGTTAGCTAATATTGTCATAAATATCTTATAGTCATCATTTAATAATGATATATGTCTATATGAGGTACAGAGGTTTGGGGATTTGTTTTCCTTTAGGATTGGTGTGATTAAGTAATATCTCCAAGAGGATGGTATTAAAGCTTGTGACTGAATTTCTAATAAAGTTTTATGGAAGAGGGATATTCTCTTTGAAGGAAAACATTTATATATTCCATAATTATGCCATATATACCTGGAGCTTTATTATTTTTACCCTCTTTTATTGTATCTGTAATTTCTTTGTAGGATATGGGTGCTTGCATATCTAGTTTTATTTTTTTTATATTAGAACATTTTTCATCTATATTTAATTGATCAATATGTATACTTTCTTTTTGGAAATGCTCCATATAAATTTCTATAGGCATCAATAATGTCACCTATATCCGAGACATTTTTCCCTTTCTTTTCATGGAAGATACTTTTAATGTTATTAGCTTTTGATTGTATTTTGATTCTTGTGGATAAATTATGTAGATATTTGGGAGAAGTGGCCAAGGTATTAATTTTTAGTTTTTCTAAAGCTAAACTAGTTTTATATGTTAGAAATTCATTATATTCATTGTTTACTATTTCTACTTTCTTTTTCATCTCCAAATGATTTTGATTTTTTTCAGCCTTTACTGACAAAAGTTTCAATTGTTGATCTAATAATTCAGAATCCCATTCTCTGATTTTTTTTATACCAAGTCAGGGTTTTACCATATATGTAAGCTTTTAATGAGTCCTATATCATTATTTCATTTATCTCTGTAATGTAATTAATATCTAAGAAGAACTGTAATTCAGATAACCAGGGTTTGAACTCTTTAATTTTAGTTATATATGCTGGAATTCTGGAGTTAAAGATTAATGGTTTGTACCCATTTTGAAGTTTTAGTATCAATGAATTGTGGTCTGAAAAGGGGCAAGGAGTGACTGAGAAATTAATGATTTTAGTGTGTAAGTTATGGGCAGCAAATATTTTATCTATTCTAGTTTGGGTACCAAATCTGTGATCTTGATGGGAAAGCAACAAAGATTTATCTTCTTTAAATTTGAAAGTATCCACAAGATGAAACGATTCTACCCACCTGTTTAAAGCTTTTGATACAGCAGATGCACACAGCGGTCTTTTATTTGTAGTTTCAGAAATATCAAATATACAGTTAAAATCTCCTCCTAATATTAAGTTGCCTTTATAATTATTGGAAATGAAATCCAAGTGTTTTTAACAGTTCCTGTTCCAATGCCTGGGAGCCAGTATAGATTGGCTAGGGTCCATATGATGTTATTATATTTAACTATTACTTTCTTTATCTTCATACTTGTAAATGATTTCTGGGTTAATAAAATTTGTTTTCCATAAAATTGTTACCCCTTTTGTCTTTCTTTTATACGTGGATTGCGTCAATATCATATACTCCTTAGCATTCCATTTGTGATTGTCATTTGTTTTGAAATGAGTTTCTTGGAAGGAAGACAATTTGTGCTTTGTTCAATTTTAAATATTTCAGTAGATTTGATCACCTGTTAGGATTGTTTAAGCCATTGGTATTTAACGATAATAAAGTTAAATCCATCTTAGATTACTTAGATTATGTATTTTTTTGTTTTATTGTGACTATTAAACATTTTCCTCTTATAACTATAAAGTGTATGTTTGAGCTTTTAAAGGAAATTATCATTTTTATTCTTTGAGTGTTTGCCAATAAAGTAATGTTTTGGTCAGGCATACTAAAAATGTTTTTGTGAAATAACAAATTTAAGTTAATAAATGTTAACAAAACTAAGATCCACACTAGCCATGGAATGAAAATTATTCCTAATCTGATGGATAAACCTAAGTCCATCAGACTATCACTCATACCTTGACAATCCAGAATATCAGCTCCATAAATTGAATTATCATATGTAGAATATTTGTAATAGGAATAAGCAATATTTATATTATTTTGAACAGGTATAGTACTATTGTAAATTAGACACAATTCAAATACAATAAAAATGTCAACTTATTGTATAAGCAATTAAAATTTACATGAAAGATAGATGGCAAGCAATTCAATCATAGTAAAGTAGGATGTATCATATATAAAACCTCAGTAAAAGATTATAGCACAGTTATTTAACATATTCACCCTTATTGATAAAGTCTTTCAAAACTTATTACTTAATATAAATAAATGGTAATAATATGTATACCTAATGTTTATAATACAATGTATTTTACTGGATATATCAGAAGTTATACTTTATTGTTTGCTAGCATTTAAGTAATCACTTTGTTTGTTGCTAACATACGTAAAGCACTAATTTGTTTTATGTGAAGATTGATGAAAGTTAGTGCAATTTAATTTTCAGTGCATCCCTTTTCCCCCCATTTCCTACACATAAGGATTTTCATATCTGTCATTTCTTATTATAAAATGAGAGAAATTATAGGTTAAAAACAACAAATTTACTTATTGTGATTAATGATTACAAGTTCCCTTTCTATATTCATAAATTGCCATTTTATGGCATATACTGACAGCTTTTAGATTTAAATGGCAACATTCTATTTTGTATAATCAGCAAAGGTTGAACTGAGTGATTATTGTCAGTTTAATACTATTTGTTCAGAATGTGATTGTTACATTCTGTGACATTCCTAGTTCAAGCTTCTATTGTTTCCCTTGAACAACTTTGTCAGTTTGATGTCATGTATAAAACATTAGTTACTTTGGTAACAGCTTAAGTATTATGTATGGTCAAGATGGGTTACAAAACCACAATTCAAGATAAAGCAATTATATGACTTGTTATTCACATTTACTTATATGAAAAAATCATCATGCTTTGCCTTGATGTTCAATATAGCATTTGTCATTTATGACAAGTTAAAACAGTAGTGTTATTATACACAAGCCCATGTTATTAAACTGAGTGTCGATTGTCAAATTAATACTATTTGTTCAGAATATGATTGTTACATTCTGTGACATTTCAAGTTCAGGCTTCTATTGTTTCACTTGAACAACTCTGTCAGTTTGATGTCATGTATAAACATTAGTTACCTTGGTAACATCTTAAGTATTATATATGGTCAAGATGGGTTACAAAAACTACAATTCAAGTTAAAGAAATTACATGACTTGTTATGCATATTTACTTATATAAGAAAATCATCATGCCTTCCCTTGATGTTCAATGTAGTGTATGTCATTTATAACAAGTTAAGACAGTAGTGTTATTATGCACAAGCCCATCTTATTAAATCCTGTCTTTAATATCTAAGTTCAGCAGACTGCTTCATCTTATATGACGATTATATATTTTATGTCTAGATTTACTAAAATTATACATTGCATAACTATTGTGTGTGTTTTGTTTTGTTTTTGGCTGTTGCTAAGTTATTTGAGACACCACAAGCCGTAATGCTTATTCTTATTATTAGCTCCTTCCAAGCATGTTTATATAGTCCATAGACTTTAAATTATGAGACCCTTCTAGTTTCTTATTTGTTATAAGTATATTTCCATCCTTACGTACACACATATCAGTACTTCAGGCACAGGCAACAATACCCATACAGTTTTGTCAGAATACCATTCATTAGTTCAGGTGGTGTGTTTCCAGGCTGTTCTTAAAATATCCAAACCAATATTTGTTCTGTTCCATTTTACCAGCCTGTTCCATACAGTGGCCAGTCTGCCAGTGAACCACTCAACACACCTTCCATTCTCACAGATATTTCCAAGAGGGAATTCTGATGACTCTCTAGCACTTCCCAGCAACCCCAAACACCCCTAGAATCAGGTATCCCCATATGCCCAACACGTCCATGCAAGCTCACCTCCCAGACCACTGCAAAGGGTTCTGCACAAGACCAAGTGCTCTTAATCTTTTATAATAACTCAGACTTCCACTCTTATGTCCATCCTTAATGTGTTTGGACCAAAATACATTTTAAATATAAAATTGCGCTTATTATTTTTTTTTATCAAAGAATCAACTTAATGAGCTAAAGAAAGTGTTGGGAAACCATCAATATGTGTACATGTGGTTTAAAATAGCTCTTTTACTTTTATTTTTTTATTTTTTTATTTTATTTATTTATTTATTTATTTTTAAACTAAAAACATTGCAGAGAATCATCTCGGAGGCTCCTCAGAGCTGTTAAGCATTATTGTCACTCTGTATCTGTTACCATAGCAACCTGGGAGTGTCTGTTTTGTTAGTGTGTCTGTGTACTGCATACCAGAGGCTCGCGATGCACCTGAAGCAAAGCTTTACTTCACTGCAACTTCAAGCCTAAATTCCTTCCCTTTCAGCGAGGCAGCAGCCAAGAAATGAATGGAGAACAAACAGATCAAAAAAAAAAACTCCCAATAAGCCAACCTTCTTCCAGTCTTCCCACCTCTCACTCAGCAGATGTATAAACACTATTCTCTGCCAAAATATCTGAAAATCACAGTTTTATCCACTCCCTTCCCCTGGATACAGGCTAAAATACCAAATGTCTTTTCCTAATACAGAAGTATCAGTAAACCTCAATCACAAGCCGCAACACTCAGCGTCCCGGAGACGAAAAATGCAACATACAACAGCTGCCAGACACAGCTGCATCCACACACACCATTTCAGGCTTAATCAAACAGCATTTGAAGCTATGATACCTGCCATAATTGATATTAACTATGTTGACAGAATAATAATGACATTTGTACTAGCTGCAAGACACAGCTACACCAACGCACACCATATCAGGATTGATGAAAAAGCACTCAAAGCTATGATACATGCCATAATTGATATTAACTATATTTAGACAGAATAATGATGACATTTGTGCTAAGAGCTTGCTAATATTGTTTAACCAGGATATACATGACATTTCTAAATCATACTTTAACTGAAGAAGGCATTAGTCTCCATGACAGCATTTTTTTTCAAAACACTTCACTGTTACTACTATTATATATGATGTTAATTTGTTACATTTGAATCTGAACTCTGATGAATGGTACCTTGTTGAATGAGTTAATTAATTACTTAAATTATTATAAGTAAAAACAATGAAAAATTAACAAGATAAGTATTCTTTGAGTTCAAGTAGGGAAATAGAAATGTCTATGTTTATATTATATGTTGCTTTGTTTGGATTATATATAATGGAAATAGTAACCCATCTTGACCTACCTTTGTTTGTGAAGAATTACTGGACTCTTTGAACATTCTGAATAAATCATTACTATTTCTCAGTTGTTTAAGAAACCCTCCTTTGTTTTTAAATAAAAACAGATGACAAGTGATTTACCATATCAGATAATACTTTGAGAGATATAGTTGTAAGAGTTATTTATTTGGGACAGGTATCTTGGAATCAGTTTTTTGTTTCTTCTTTCTAGCATCAGTCCAAGGATTTGTTTCTTTTATTCTTTTAAGAGTAGGGGCCATCCATTCCATTTCTTCTGGGATAGACAATATGTTGTTGTTTTTGATGACTATAGTAGCTTCGTCTAAGTCATTAAAGGTTCTCATCTCATTGGCAAAAAGTATTTTTATCTTGGCTGGAAAGGCAGCTATGCTTTAATGTTGTTTTGTTTCAACAGTTTTATTATTGGCCAGACTTTTTTGCTTTGTTCTAGTATTCTGGAAAAAATAATCATTGTCAAACCTTATCAGGCTTTTATTGTATTTTAAGGGTAGTTTTCTCCAAGCAGATTTTAATATTAGTTTCTTGTCCGGAAATGAAAAACAATTTATAACTATGGATCTAGGTAGAGTATTTGTTGAGTTACAAGCAGGTTTCCTCAGTGCTCTATGTGCCCTTTCAATTCCAAATGAAAGTTCCTCTTTCAAGTCTAAAAAGTCAGGAATCCAGGTTAAGAATGAAATAATGTCTTCTCCTCCAGTGTTTTCAGGCAGACCAAAGAACCTTATGTTGTTTCTCCTTTCCCTGTTCTGTAAGTCATCTATTTTGTTAAGCAGCCATGTATTCTGTTTAAGCAGAAATTCTTTTTGGAATTCTTCCTCTTTAAGTCTCCCTTGCAATGTCATTTAGAGAAGTCTCTATATTTGTTCTTTTTGTACGGTGTTGCTGTAATAGTTCCTTAAGAGTATCAGTCTGTTTATGAGAATTTAATTTGAGGTTTTCTAAGTCATTTTTAAAGCCATCCATCTTCAAAGGTAGCTCCTATAAGGTAGATGTCATCAATTGCAGTTCTTTTTTCAAAGCAGCATCTGTATAAGTATTCCTTGAGTTGTTCATATTCACTGACTCAATATATCTCCAAGTTACTTGACGGGAAAATTTTTGTACATCTCCACCAAAATTCATATTTACGTAGTTTAGTAGTTTATCTATATCTTATTTCTGATGTTTTAAACTTGAAAATAATAAAATGTTCCTATATTATTATACTAGTTTATGGAGCTCTCAAAATTCACTGCTCTCAGTTGGCCATCTAGGCTTCGCTCCAGATCGGGTAACTCTAATGCTGTTTGTTTTGCAAATGTGCAGCAGATCCAGCAGGACTGGATCAGAGAATGCCTTGTATGTTAGGCGTGGATTACCCCTCAGTAGTCTGTAGGAGACCGAGTACAGGAAAGCTTTGAAGCAGTCTGCACAGGATGTATTATTTACACCCTGTATTCATTTAGCAAGAAACGTCTGTGACTGCTTCAATTGTTGCAAATGCCTAGTCAGGTACATGCTGAATGAGGGCTGAGTATAGTGGGACTATAAACCCCTTAGATCTATATTCCATGTCCTTACTTATAAACTGCACCACATAAAAGGATTTTCTCACTGCCATGGGCACATGGTGATCAAAGCTCAGGTTACTGACAACCTGAGAACTCAAGTCCCTTATCACTGGGGCTACACCTAGAGGAGTATTATCAATGTTGAAATTTACAGGCGTGGTCATCTTCCCAATGGATATAATTAGGCATTTTTTGCATTAAGCTTTAGGGTATGGTTCTGGCACAAGTTATTTGTCTGTGTCAGAACCTCTTGGAGGATTTCTACATCCTTGGGGGATTCAGTTATTGCACTCAGCTTGCATTCATCACCACATTTGGTCAGCTAAAGGCCCTCTATGTTTGCCTTGACTTCAGAGAAATATATTCCAAACAGGAAAAGTTGCAGTGCCCCGTGGGACACCACTGGCAAAAGACCTCTTGATGGAGGTTGATCCCCCATCCTAACTTCATATGTCCTATCTGCAAACCTTTTGGCTATCCATTGGGTTACATTGGGATTTATGCCTAAATGTGTGAGGTTGTCTTTAATACCTGAGTGAGGTACTGTGTCAAATGCATTTGCCGGGTCAAGGTAGGCAGTATATACCATTTTGCCCTTGTCCATGGTTCTAGTGACCTTTTCAAAGAAGTCCACCAAGTTTAGTAAGTATGACCTGCCCTTGATGAAATTGAACTGTGATGGGTTCAATGTTTAATTTCCTAGGTCTTTGCTTATCAAGAACATGATAGATGTTCTTTGTGTTTCACTGTTGCAGTCATCATATTTAGGTTATCTGCTTGCAGTAGCCCTCAGTCGAGCTGATTATCAAAGTCTTGGGTCCTACGTCGGTTGCTGTCTCATCTTCCATGACGTTAGGTAGTCAGGGGTATAAAGCATGCAGATACATCATTCTTTCTTGCCGTGCGGTGCTCGAAGCAGAAGCAGTTCGCAAGTGCTGGTCGGCCTACTCCTCAAATTTTCGTTTTCGAGTTTCAGAACTGAAGCCTTCAACTAAGTGAAGTACTCCATTGGGAAACCTTTTTCTTGCTCTAAACTGATGTCAGTAAAAGTTAACAATTGTATTTCTTGTGGAAAACAAATACCTCAAAGAGTTTAATTCGTACTGCATTCCTTGCTTAGGCCCAGACCACGACATACCTTGCTGTCGGTTTTGTGCCTTATTCAAACCTCAAACTATTCGTCATCGGTTTATTTACGCTTCTAAATATTTTGGTACTTGGTTCAATTATCCAAATATGGCTTCGGTAAGCCACCCGACTACCGACATTCTGAAAAAATGCAAAGATAAAGATAGAGACAGACCTCACAGGTTCAAAGCTGCCGACGACACTTCTCCTAAGCTAGTCGCCAGTTCTCCGGTACTCAGTGAGGTGCTTTTGCAGTCCTTGATACCCGCTACTTCAGATTTGCAGGCTTTTACTGAGACCCATTCAGAGTCCGGTATGCCGCGAGAGGCTTCTTCGACTGTGGAACCTGTGGATGTCTCTACCTTGGATGGGTCCGCAGCCACTGTGCAGACACCAGCTTTTGAGGGTGTATTCAGGTCTACTGACTTGCATATTAAACCAATGCCATCTTCTTCTTCAAGGCCTAAGACTCGATCCACGCCTAGAAAACTGACGCCCAGACCGCATGGTCAGGCCCCTATGCCTAAAAAACAAATGATAAGAATGGCTCAAGACCTTATTACTCTAATCAGGGGAAGCCACCCTTCCCCCTCTAAGAGACCTAGGACTGATTTTCCTTCTGATTCTTCTGATCAGGACTGTGAAATTTCTGTTTCCTCTGATGACCAGGATTTACCCTTATCTACCTATGAGGATTCTGATGCAGAGGACTCCATTCCCTCTGCTTCTCCTCCAAAGGATTTCTCTTTTGGTGAAACCTTGCATACTCTTAGGGAGCATTTTCGCTGGGAAAGCCAGGATTACTCTGACTCCAAAAAGAGGCTTAGGGATTTCTTACTCCTGCCTCAACACAGGCCTTTAGCTATCCCTCCTGTACTGGACATTGTTGATGATGCCTTCTATGAATCTAGCCTGCCCCTGACTCTTTACTTCCTGCTCCCAGAAAACCTGAAAGGTATTACAGGGTTCCTGACTCTCACAAGTTCCTCTTTAAAAATCCTATTGTGGATCCTGAGATGATTTCACAGGGACCCAAGGGCATTAAGGCTACTAATGCCAAAAATCCTATCCCCTCTGATAGAGATTCCAGTGCGCTGGATAGATGGGGTAAGAAGGTATACACTTCTGCAACCTTAGCCATTAGGGCCTTAAACTGCCAGTTTCATATGTTAAAGTATCAGCAGCATATTATTGGATTGCTTAAACAGAAAATGATGTTGATTCCTGACTGTGCTGAAAAATAAAGATTTACAGGATTTAATGCATTCTGCTAAACAAGTTGGAAAACATACTTTGCAATGTGGTTTTGATTCATTAGATGCATCTTGCAGGGCTGCTGTCACTGGGTCTGTACTTAGAAAGCATTCTTGGCTTAAGGAGCAGTCTTTGCCAGATCATGTTAAAGCTAAATTGCTGGATGCTCCCTTAAACCAAGACCACCTGTTTGGCAACAAAGCAGAAGTAGTACTTAAAAAGATGGGGGGAAAGCTAAATCTATGCAAACTGTTAAAGATTTCCTGTAAGTACAGCCTCCCAGATTTAGTAGGCATTGGCCCTCTAAGAATTTGTCCTTTCCTGCCTCTTCCAGGCCTTCTCAGTCCAAACCCAGAACCAGCAGAGCACCCAGGCTTCAGTCCCAAGGTACTCACAGGACTAAGCAGTGGGGGGCTCCCACTTCCAAAGCAGGTAGTAGTAAGACTCCCCCTATGGTAAACTGTTTCAATGACTTAACTTTAAATCTTCCAAGCCCTGCACAACTGACTGTTCCTTTAGGGGGAATAATTGCCCTGCAGGCAAAAAATTGGGAACTCATTACCCAGGACAAAAGGGTTTTAAATATAGTTTCCCAAGGATACAGATTCCACTTCCACTTCTTACCAACCCCAAATGGTTGGCCAGATCTACCCCCAAATCAGTGGGCAGAGGCTCAAAAGCAAATCCTCTCTCTTTTAAGCATCAGGGCTATTCAGCCTGTCCCAGAAGAAGAACAGGGACAAGGTTTCTACTCAAGACTTTTCCTGGTGCCCAGAAAAGCCAATTCCAGGTGTCCTACCCTGGACCTGTCTATCCTAAACACATTTTTGGTAATCCCAAAATTCAAGATGCTAACTCTTCATCAGCTGCTTCCTATGCTAGGCAAAGATGCCTGGTTGGCAACACTGGATTTAAAGGAGGCCTACCTGCACATCCCAATAAGGGAAGAAGATACCTACTCTTCAAAGCAGGCTACATGCACTATCAGTTCTCTGCACTGCCCGTTGGCTTATCTACTGCACTCAGGGTATTCCCAAAGTGCCTAGCTCCAGTCATTGCATTTTGCAGGCAAAGAAATATTCAAATATACCCATACCTGGATGATTGTCTAATTCAGGCAGAAAGCCAGGACCTACTATTAAATCATCTGGCATTTGTAAAGAAATCGCTAAGGTCTCTGGGGTACACCATAAACAAAAAGAAATCACATCTTGTACCCTGCCAACAAATAGTATTCCTGGGAGCAAGCTTGAATACAACTTCTCAGATGGCCTGCCTCATGCCAGAGAAACAAATTGAGTTGACAGTCTACTTCAAACTACTGGCCACCAAGACCCAGCTATCTGCAAGGAAAATACTGCAAACCCTGGGGTTCATGGCCTTTTGCATTCTACTAATTCCATATGCAAGACTGCATATGAGGAAACTACAATAGTATCTAAAAAGCCTATGGTGTCAACATTCTCAGGATCTAGAAACAATGATTCCTATCATACCTTGTCTACAGATAGAGTTCCTTTGGTGGGCAGAGGCCTGCCACCAAAATAAGGGACTGACATTCATTCTACCCCCCTTGCCGCCCAAACCCTAACAACAGATGCATCAGACTATGCATGGAGGACTCACTTGGCAGAGCAGTGCATTCAAAGCAAATGGAACCCAAAAAAAAATGCACTTGCATATCAATCAAAAAGAAATGTTAGCTATACAGAATGCTCTGACAGCCTTCAAGGACCACATTCGTCCAGGACAATTATTGATAAAGACAGACAACACCACTGTTATGTGGTACATAAACAAGCAGGGGGAACCCATTCATACCCTCTCTGCAGACTAGCCATGGCTCTGTGGAACACAGCCTTGAGATACCAAGTGCACCTACAGGCTCAATTCCTGTCAGGAAAACTAAATACACTGTCAAACAACTTAAGCAGAAATCTCATGGACCCCCATGAGTGGAAACTGCAACCAAAGATATTCAACATGTTGAGAAACAAATGGGGGAGCCCAGAGATAGACCTGTTTGCCTCCCCAGAACTTCCAATTGGACAAGTTCTGCACAAGGACTCCCCACAAACAAGCTTGGAAGGTGGATGTCCTGTCCTTCACCTGGAAAAAATTATCAGTTTATGCCTTTCCCCCTCTGCCTCTCCTCTCCAAGGTACTACTAAAGATCAAAAAGGACAAACCAAGGACAATACTGACTGCACTAGACTGGCCACGTCAACACTGGTACCTCCTCTTGCGCAGTGTGTCATTGCTGGCACCATGGCACCTGCCTCAGTCCTCTGCCCTGCTGTCCCAGGAGGGGGGACAGATTCTGCACCCACAACTTCAAACCCTGAACCTGGCAGCCTGGCTAATTACCTGATCTCTCCATTACCTCCCTCAGTAAGCAAGTGATGGATGTCATTCTGGAGGCAAGGAGGCCTAGTACTAGAAAATCCTATGCTGAAAAATGGAAAAGATTCTGTTCCTGGATCCAAACTCAGGGGATAGGCACAGCAGCACCCAATTTACCCCATATTCTTCAATACTTAACTGATATGCTTCACAAGGGCCTTTCTTTTTCCTCCATCAAAATTCATGCCTCAGCCATTTCAGCTCATTACAATACAGAACCACCCCTCTTCACTCATCCACTGCTGAAGCAATTCCTCAGAGGGGCCAAAAACTTAAGACCACCCAGGAGAGCCCCTACTCTAGCCTGGGACCTTAACTTTGTATTAGAAAAGCTCACTAAACCTCCCTTTGAGCCAGCTGCAAATGCAGAGTTGAAATCCCTTACTTGGAAAACAGCCTTCCTTCTAGCCATCACTTCAGCAAGAAGGGTGTCTGAATTACAGGCCTTCATGGCAGTGGAGCCTTTCATCATCTTTCATGCTGACAGGGTGCCCTTTAGGACCAATCCCTCCTTCATGCCCAAGGTGATATCCAGTGTGGCCCTTAATCAGTCCATTCATTTGCCAACCTTGTTTTCTAATCCACATAACAAAGGGGAACAGATACTGCACTCCTTGGACATGCACAGACAACTTAGATTTTACTTGGACAGGACTAAGCCTCTCAAGAAATCTGAACAGCTGCTAGTTGCATTTGCTGCAGGGGCAGAGGGGAAGGCCATTTCAAAGCCAACCATTTCTAAATGGATAGGCCATTGCATTAATTTCTGCTATAAGCATCATGAAACACCTACCCCACAGGAGATAAGACCACATTCAACCAGGGCTGCATCTACCTCTACAGCCTTTCTTAGAGGTGTCCCTATCAGGGGCATCCTAGAAGCTGCTACCTGGAGTTCTGTACATACCTTCACCAAGCATTACCACGTGACAATTTTTTCTAAATCCAGAGCTGGATTTGCCACTGCAGTCTTGCAGGGCTTTATAGCTGGTCCTAATGCTATCTAATTTCCTCCTCCCATCCTTAGCTTTGGGAATCTACCCAAATATGATGACTGCAACAGTGAAATACGAAGAACATAGTACAGCTGTGTACAATTACCATAAATGTAGATGTTCAAGTGTATTCACTGTTGCAGTCCTGGTTACCCTCGCTCCAGCCCCCTGACTTCTACTGACTATACCTTTATTCTTGTTTACTATGCTTAAAGCTTTTTGGTGTATTTGCTTTTTTGTTGGAGGTTTAACCTTGTATATAAATGCTTCCCATTATGGGGGCTCCTGACATCTGGGGTAAGAAAAACTGATGTAATGGCATCGGCTGCATGCTTTATACCCCTGACTACCTGCAACCGATACAGGACCCAAGACTTTGATAATCAGGCTGACTGAGGGCTACTACAAGCAGATAACCCAAATGTGATGACTGCAACACTGAATACACTCGAACATCTAAATTTATGGTAAGTGTACACAACTGTACTTTCTTTCTATGGCCTTACATATAAGACTAGTCAGACTTATGGGCCTGTAGTATCCTGGTTCCACTAATGCTCTGCTTTTGTGTAGAGCAATGACTATTGCAGTCCTCCATTCCTTAGGGATGAAGCCTGTCTGGAGGCTGTGGTGGAATAGAGATTCTAGTGGGCCTGGCAGGTTATGTTTAAAGTTATTTAGTAAGAAGCCTGGGATATTATCAGGAACCACAGATGCAGTGTTTTAACTTTGAAGAGTTTAGTGAGGACCTGTTATTTAGTAAGAGTTGGGGGAGAAATGATAGGGGGGGTTCCTGGGGAGGGCTTGTGATGGGGGTGAAATTGGAAATAAACTTTATTGGCCAGCAAATTTGCTATATCTCCCAGTTCGGTGTAAGAAGTTCCATTTGCTATTTGTTCAGCACATTGTTCTGTGCATAACTGAAAATGCCTTATAGTTATCCTTAGCCTGGCAGGCTATTGTGAGTTGAAGTTGGCTTTGGTGGACTTGATTAGTCCTCTGAATTGCTTGTTGAGACTGATGCGGGAGGTTTTTGTCTTTTGGGCACAGCCTTCCTATTTTTGGACAGGATTTTCTTTCTGTTGTTGTGCAACCTATTTATACCAGGGTTGCACCAAAAACTCTTGTTTCTGGAGTTTGTCCTAAGTTTATTTTTGTTTCTTATCACCATTTTATGAAGTTATTTACATGCTTGTACAGAGTTTCCTTAAACACTTCTACATAGGTCATAACCTAATGGGAGGTAGAAGCCTTGAAAAAGTTCTTAAAGGCTCTGGGATTTGCTGGGAGTTAAGCCTTTAAATGTATTTCAGGGGTGACCACTTTGTGATCTGATTTGACAGTGAGGACATAACATGGGGGATGCAATGTGCCCTCACATTTGTGATTACTAGATCCAGGATATTTGCACCCCTAGTAGATGTGCAGGCTACCTGTTTCAGAGTGTCTGCATTGACAACTTTCAAGAATCTTTAAACCTGTATGTTAGTGGATGTGTATGTATCCCAGTTTAAGATAGGATAGTTGAAATCAACCTTGAATATGGCATTGGACTAAACTGTGAGTGACTCCAGTACATTAAGTATGTGATATGGTCATCCTGGGTCATAGATGGGGACCTATAGCTAGCGCAGATACAGTGTTGAACTTTATCTAAGGTTAGTTGGACATGGAGTCGCTCAAGCATGCCATATTATTGGATCAATCTTGAGGAGTGGTTACTTTTCATATCGATTGATGCACCTCTGCCTCTTATCCCTTCTTGTGCTGTAACTGGTTTAAATGTCCGTGGAATGCATTATAGCCTTGTACTGCTTGGGAGTATTCTCTGGCTTTAAACCATGCCATAGCATCCCTCACCTAGGTAGTGCAATACAACTCTCTCCAGGGTAAGGAGTGCTTCCAGGGATGGGGCTTCTTGTTGAAACTTCTAGCATTGAATAGTTAACACCTTTAGTTTATCTTGCATAGAATTTATTATGTTGGAACATTTATCATATTGCCAATGCCCAAATGGGTACTATAGGGTTGGATAATGTATTGGCCAATATCCAAATGCTTAGTGGGAACAGGTGCAGACCATCTCTTGCAAAGTAGTATGGTCTGTCAATCATGTCCTCCCCAAGCTGACAAATATTAGACCCTCTTAAAACAACACCAGTAATGAAGTCAATTGTTAGAGTTAATCATCTGCTGTTTATATTGTGGTATCATCCTTGAAGAAGTTAGAATGCTGCTCAGTGCCAGGCTCATACCTGCCTGGATACATAATCTGAAAGCTGTATCGTGTCTCTCTTCATATAGTCTGGGGAAGTATGTTTCAGGTCATTAACACACATTCTTACTGTGACAGAGTCCTTCTGGTACTTGTGGTTCAATGTCTTGAGTGCATGTGTGATCTTGTGGATCCTTGCCCCTGATAGGCAAGTGACCGTGACTGTCTCCTTATTCAGCCTGGTGAGGGGGAGCATCAGTGTGTCTCAAAACAGACATCAATGACCAATATATTTGGTTGTGTCCGAATCTGCCTTAAGGGCTTAGAGGACAAGACATTGTGAGATGTGGTTGCATGTGTCCTGGGGAGTGTTAACTTTGCAGAGTGTTTGAGAGGTTGCTGAGGGGCAGCATATGGGATCTCTTTGAGGTGTGGCTAGACTGCAATTAAGAGCCTCAGCATATGTGATTTTATGTGTCTGATCCATAGTAGGTATTGTGTGTGTGTGTGTGTGTGTGTGTGTGTGTGTGTGTGTGTGTGTGTGTGTGTGTGTGTGTGTGTGTGTGCGCTCGCACTACTGGCAATCTCTTAGGGGATATCAGTGTCTGCATTTGAGAGCTTTGCCTCCAAAGACATGGTGTTAATTACATCTCTTGCATACTGTATCAGTCTCCTTAATAATAAGGTGGATGTCTGTAAACAAGAGACAACTGCTACATTGTCTCATGATGCCCATTTCCACCAAGCTTGCAACAGAGATAGTCCTACATCCAAACCTGTGGATCCTCTTTTTGTGATCTTTGATGAGGGATGCAATCAGGGTTTTGAATCGTTGGGCTGGGAGAGTAGTCAAGGATTGATCTAATAAAACACTTTTGGGCTAATGCTTCTCAGCATGCATACTAGGTTCTCTACACTCAGATACTTGAGGAAATAGAAGAGGAAGTTTTTTTATGGAAAGTTGCAACTCTAAATGCCTACACCTGTACAGAGCACTGCAATCCACTGCTGCAGAGCTCAGCATAGGTTATAGGAGACAAGTTAGAACCGAATCCAATCAGTAAACAATGTCTTGGAAGTTAAGAATTTTCAGATGGAAAGGTTTGCACAAGCATTTGTACACATCAGATAAGTTGAGTTAGAGGATTGCAGGAGAGACCCAAACCTGTTAGAGGTGTGATAACACCCATATGGGTGACTGTGAATGTATCTTTTGGGCCTGCCAGGAAATTAATAGCTTTACATTAAATCTACAGGATGAAATGCAGGGTATTCTGGGCCGGCAGTTTCCTTTAAAAAAGAAAGATGTACAACTATGCTGATGCTGGAACAGTCCACAAAACCATGAAAGAACAATAATTCATTGTCTCTTAAAGAAGTAATAACTATGAAATGGAAATTTCATAGCATCCCTCACCTAGGTAGTGCAATAGCTATCATAAATACAATTAAAGATATGGAAACAACAGGAAGTAGTTAAATGCTAAGCAGACAATGATAGAGTTGCAATGAGAACAGATAATGAATAAGGAGTGAAGGGGCACTGGGATCATCTGTGACTACATGGAATGCTAATAACCATACTTGCTTTATAAGTTGTTTGTTTATACTGCATGGACCTGTTCTCTGGCACTATGAGGTAACCATTTCTGATAATGTTAGCTTAGAATGGTATAAGATTGGTGAATGTTGACAACTAATGTAAGGGGCATCACCAGCGGGAAAGCTGCAGTGCATCATGCATGAGGACCACATTGTATTTAAGTGAATACATTGGGTGAATGTTAATAAAGCCCCATAATGCATTTCACACCATACAATGGATACTTCTTTAAAGTGTTGACTGCTCCGACTACCAATTCAAAGGAATCCGGCTTGGTTTATAATGTATTTGGTGAATACAACAATTTTTTTTTTCCTTTCGTTTCTTCCTTTTTTTTCTGGAAAGCTGTTAGGGTTACGGACATTGGCCATAGAAGAAGTTATAACTACAACTGCCATTGATCAAGCCAAAGGGAGACCTTGTTTTATGGGGATATGCAGTGGATGGCTAGGACAGAATTACTGAAAGAAAAAGAAAATAAATATTACTTCATCACAGCTTTGTAAGACAAATTCAGTAATGGACTTCATTTATAAAAAAAAAATGAATTATGTTTTTGTGCGCTATAACCAAATGCCATGCTGAGTGTTATATTGCACATAGCTTTTGGCGCTATATATAAAATATGTTTTCTCTTACATTAAAGCACACCACTATTAGGATCTGCCAAGCCATGTTCCATATCTCATCGCCAACTACATATCTAAAGAGAAGATGTAAATATGCATCAGAATCAATCAGGGCAGCACAGCACAGGCCTGAGGTGACTCTGAACTGCAGACGTGCAATTTGCTACAGGGTATGAGAGATCCCAGCTCATTATCCCATCTGCCCCGTTGCTTTGCATGACAACACCTAAATGAAAAATGAAAGCAAACTTTGCTGGTCTTTCTCAGGTATGATATCCTAGGGTATGGGCACATTTCAGCTCCTTCCTTTTATTACTTCCCAAAATATCAACTAGACACTAGTCAAAGGTCTCCAAAGAATGCCTAGATGTTCAAGGAATTTATAACATTTTGATTACAATCCTGCCATTGTGCATAAATCATCATCATACATAAATATATAAAGATTTTTTTTCAATATTACTTTAACATGGTTATTGTACACAATATGAATACATGTCTATTTGAAAAGGCAAAACAGATATGAGCTGGCTAAAAATTCTACACAGAAGTCAAATCATATCAGATTATTTTCACATACAGATATTTATATTTTCTAGCACAATATTCTGGCCAAATGTATGTACAAAATTATATGAGGCTTTGTTTGTGTATCAGTGTGTGTATCATTGTGTGTGTGTGTGTGTGTGTGTGTGTGTGTGTGTGTGTGTGAGTGAGGGGGGGGGGGTGAGGACTCTGTCCCTTGTAATCATGTGCCATGATTTAGCTTTTATGATCTCCTACAGCAGAACAAAATGTAGCCTTAGATCTCTATATGCTGGGTATAATGCTTTCATTGCCATTTAGTTGGTTTTCAAGGAATCAGCCCTTTCTTATTTTTCTCACATATGGTGATAATTAAGGGTTTAAATACTCAGTATAACTACTGCTGTTTTGTGTTTGTTCTGTGAATTACCTGTCTTATGGATGAAGTGAATAGCAGCTTACGTTTACATTAATGAAAATTGCTTTTTGTTGAAGAAGGGATCAAATTAATTTCCAGCTATTTCCTTGAAATGATTTACTGCATGTTTGCATGCATACATGTGTGCCTGCAATAATTGTAACAGGGAAATGATTGTACGTTCTAGAAAATGAAACCTGTTGTTTACTTATAAGGGTGGATTAACTACTATAGACATTGCAACATATCTCAGATAAGCAGCAAGATGAATTCACCTGCAAACACCATTTCATATAATAGGTGCTGTCTTACAATGACTAATAATTACACATTTGTTCTTCTTATTCATATGCAGGATTTTTCAGCTAGATTTGGCAGGTATCCAGGTCAAAAATACAGTTTCTATGACATTTGTTTTAATATGGAGGTTTTATTATCTTTAAACATGCAGGAGGAGGCTGTACTGTTTTTTCCTCCTTAATACAACACTGTGCCTTTAGACAATATATTAACTGACAGCATTTTGTAAGACTCATTTTTAGCATGTTTGATGCCTGGATTAGTGCTGTGGGTACTCTGAGAAGACTGGTAAAATAAAAAAAAATCTGTCTCTACAGTGGAGCAGTGTAATTTACAAGTAGATATCCTCAAATATGAGGATGCACCCCCACATGCTGTCAAATAAACTATGTAATTATTTCTTATGTTTAATGTAATAGTAGTATTCAAAGACAAAAGGGACAAAGGAACTGCTTTGTTTATTCATTTTGCTACAGCTGTGCACCTGGCTTGAATTCTATAGTATATCCAGCTTTAAAGCATGTCCCCCTTTCTCTCCCTAAATTTGCATCTATCAATTTCTATATATGAATACATTTATTTACTTAATTTACACTTGTGTGTATGCATGTATGTATATATTTATTATAACCGGAACAAATAAGCCTATATTACAAATGTAATTATTTCATCTCTGCAAGTGTATAATGGCTGTTCTACTTATCATAAAGATATATATTTGTAATGCTTTAAACAAACAAACAAAAAAAGTAAATGTAATGGACGCTTTTACATTTCCACATTTAAATAACATTTAAATATGTACTAAAATTAAGGCAACCACTTAATAAACTATATTAAAGAGCAAAAGTAAGACTGTAATGTACATTTAGTGCAGTTCAGAGGTGAGGAGCATGATAAAGAGAAATGCATATCCAATTTTAATAGCATTATGTGCTGCATCTTTATTTATAAATAATAAAAGTAATAATAATAATAATCATTATCCAATTTGTTAACCAGGTAGGCCCATTAGACAATCAGTTTTCAGGGGCAGCCTGGGAACAATGTCTGGTTAGGTGACTTACCTTAGGAGTCAGTAGGCAAATGATGGCTAAGGGAATCAAACCCTGAACCACAGGAACTACAGCTTGCAACCTTAAGTTTAGTGCAGACTGCCAGAAAAAATAGTAATAATATAATGTAGTACTCTACAGCAAATGGACAAAATATTAACTTCTGTAATGTCAATGTCAGAATATTGAAAAAAAACAGAACATTGACTGTTGCTGTGCATGCTCTGAGGATTAATCTCAGAAATGACAGAACACAATTGACCAAAAGCACATTTGACTGAATCACAATTGATACAAAACATTATACCATTATACATAAACTCTCACATACACACACACACACACACACACACACACACACACACACACACACACACACACACACACACACACACACACACACACACACACACACACACACACACATAAAGGTTCACTTCATACTCTTGAATGTTCATTGATATAGTTAAGTGGTTGGAAAATGTATTTACAATACTGTTTCATGACTGCTGGAGATGAAAGAATGAAGAGAAAGTGTGTGTGTGTGTGTGTGTGTGTGCAAATTAAGTGTGGGTTTACACTTTTAATGTCAAAACTTTCTTTGGATATACCAAAAGTATCTGCATTAGGAGTCAGAGTGCATTTGCAAATTAGGTTTAGATTAAGGACTAGGAATGGGCCAGCTTTAGTGTTGTCCATGTGTATTGCTGTATGTGACCTGTGTCTGAGTGTCAAGTGCTGCAAAAAGTATTTTTCTAAGTTTAACATATACAGTTGGAGTTAGGGGCAGGAGCAGGGCTTGTATTAGCACAAATTTCTAAGGTGGTAAAAAGGGAAGTGAAGTCACTGAGAAATATGATGCATGGTACTGTCTTTACATGAAAAGGATGCAGCACTAGTTCACTGTCTATGACTGGTGGCAACAAATGGGTCAATGCGGGATAAAAATGTCAGCTGTAGAGAACAGAGGACAAACAAAAATAAAAAAAAAACATTACTACCCTGGTCTCTGTAACCTTCAACTGTCTGAATATCTATTTTAATGAGGATAAGAGCTTAACTGATCACAGAAATGTTAATTTATGCGACTGAAGTGTCAGCAGAGTAAATGTCACCTGAGTTGTGGACTAGGGGAAAAACTGTTTCTACAACCAAAATGTTTATAAAGGTCAGTAGGGAATCAATTAAGATTTGAATAAATGAAAATCTCATAATCCTCATCTTCTTAACAGGAAAAGTAAAGGGGGAGGGGGCCAACTAAAGTACAACTAATATTTATTTAATGAGAGAGAAAACCTCTAGCACACTGGCATTTCACCTACAAAACGATTTCAAATGAGAAAAAAAACAGAGTTTATATATAAGAAGCTAGCAAAATTACTGGAAATTTCATCAAAGGTGTAGCAGAATTAAATATTGTGTTAATGCCAGAAATTAACTGCTTCAAAACAATCTCTGTTCAACAGATTTTCACTACTAAAAATAGCATTTATCTTCATTATTAAAACATTGACACTTTATTAACAAATGTTTTATATTTAAAAAAAATCATCCCTGTTATGTTATGAGACAAGACTTAAAGCAGTTACTAAATTATTCCTTTATAAATCTGTTTTTTTTTTCTCTAAAGGATTTAGCTAGCACTTGCTTGCTACCTTTATCTCTATTTGTTTTACAGGTTGAAGTGTTGATCAGGCTGTTTTGTTTATCCCTAAACTTACTTCATCCCATGTTCAGGGTTAGCAAAAGAGACTGAGGCATCCTGGTGCACTATTATATTAGAGATGAGCGTATGCTCACTTTAAACTCTAACACCTTTTACCTTTAACACACACCTGCAACTTTGCTGGTAGGTGGATGTAAAATGGAGACATGCTGCATATAATCCCATCTCTGCAGTGAATAATCCAATGTCCAGTGCATATTCCCATTTAGAACAAATCTCATCCCTGCATTATGCATCCCTAGTATCTACAAGGGATCTATTGCAAGATTCATCCATGTGTGAGCCTTCCCCCCACAGATTAGGCACATCCATCCTTCCCTTGCCTTATCTCAGATGCCCAAGCACTACTGGGCAGTAGTTAAGAGTCTATGCCCATATTCCAAAACATGGCTTACACCCCCACCCCACCCACATCCTTTATGCATATGGTGATCTGCAACAGCATTTGCAGAAAATTCCTCTATTCCACCTTGACCATGAAACACAAGGTAGGCAACTACTCTGTTAAACCAAGCTTGGTTTATAATACCTGCTCAGTCTACCATGATATCTACTTTAAAAATAATACTTGATTGTCCTGTGTATTACAGGCTTTCTAAACTATTGTGTCCTAAACTATAAACTGCGTATTTAGATACATTGGCAAATCTAACACTGGAAAAATATCTTGCCATTGAGGAACTTTCTATGCAGGTTAACCGTAGTCTTAAAAATGTTACACTTTCCACATGAGAAACTGTCTAAGGGCATTAGAAGTGGTATCACAGAAATACAAGAAGAAAAACAAAAGTGGACACACACACATCAAAGATTGCTGCCTTTTAATATATGAAAGGGCAGTTCTTTTGAAACAAAATCTTTTCAAGTGAAGTCTGAGATTAAAATAGAAACATTGTATTACCTGTTTCAGTTCATTTAAATAATCCGATAGAGGACAATGGATTTGTTAGACAACAGAGGACTATCCTGATTTAGCAATTCAAGTTCATGTTTTAAACAATGACACTCAATGTATACTCTTTCCAAAAATCTGGTTTAACATCCTTGTTAATCAGCTAAAAGCTAAGAACACTGGTTCTGTTCCTACTTGTTAAGGAAACATATTCTTACAGAATGGAATGTAGAAGCCTAGGAGATATGAAACATGTAGCAGATCCTTAACTGATCTAGGTTTTCTGTATGATTTGCTAACTGAGACAGAGTTGTTACACCTGTAAAAGAAAAACATGCACAATCAGTTACACGTGAAACAACTATGGATACATATTTCAAGCCAAAAGGGCTCTCCCTGCAAAGAGGAGATCATATATAAAAATGTGATAATACTTAACTTTGAGAGCAAAAAAGTTCAGTACTTAAAAATGATAACATTCCTGCAATGACATAAGATTTACTTCATAAATCTCATCTATTTATATTATTTGGATGTATAATTATTATTAATTATTATTATTATTATTTTTATTACTACAACTACTATTGCTGCCTTGTTATTGTTACTAAAGTAAAAAAAAAAAAAAACAACAGATACTTCCTTTGCAATTGTTTTCTATCAGAAATTCAGTCTTCATCCACTCACATAGAAAGCACTGTATTATGTATTATGGAATATGTATTAGAATCCATGATGACATGAGAAACATTGATTCCATATGCCATTTCATGTCATGACCTGTCCAAATAGTAGAAGAACTGAGCTTAGAATGGTTAGAGTGATATTGAAATAGTAAAGACATTTTATGTAAACATACAGACACTCACATACAACCAAAGAAAGCATGATTGGTGGAACAGTCATTGAAAACTGTATATATATATCTATATATATATATAGATCCACATTGTAACTTCAAAATATTGAAATCTCGAATTTCAGTATTTCGAGATCACAAAACCGAAAACCCATAAGGCCGACCATTAAGAATCACGCATACCACAATCATGAAAATGTTATAAAAAGATGTAGTATGCCTTTAACTCATCATACACAGTACCTAAACCAAAATGGCTTCTGCAGCGTTTGAACCACCCGGAATCATAGGAACCGTCTAACAGACAATGTTATCGCAAAAAGGAAATAATGTTTTAATAGTGGAAGGCCATGTGTATCATCTTGAAAAACGAGGCAGCAGAAAGAACTACTGGTGCTGCAAGTGGAAATCTGCACGGAAGTGTAAAGATAGGCTAATCACAGAATGTGTACCTACTGGTGAACACCTACAGAAAACAGTACCCCACAACCACACAAGGGATCCAACAGAGGTGGAAAAGTATACCATGTGTGCAGAACTGAAGCACAGAGCTGCAGTATCCAGGGATGCACCCTGCCTGCTCATAGAGGACGCCCTAGCATCAACATCAATGGATACTGTTCCTGACCTGCCTACAAGGTGTGCTCTGCTGCAACAAGTGGGAAGAGTGCATCAGAAGCTGTCTACAGTCCTAGCAGACCATCCATAACACTGAGGACACTCAATGTGCAGGATTTCCCCATTAAGATGGGTACATTCCTCGAAAAGCATGTAGCAGATGTTACTGGCGACCATGTAGTGATAGTGTTCAGTACTATCAACAACCTCTTTGATATGAGCTGTGCCACCATCTGGTGAATGAACGGCATGTTCTTCTACAAAGGGGTAATCTGCAGGGAGCTCTACAGCATACATGGGCTGGTACGATATGGTGGATACAGTAAGTCAGTCCCACTAGTGTATTGCTTGATGAGCAAGAAGTCCCTACGTGCTTACAACTACATGTGGGACTATCTCTTTGCTCTGTTTGCAGAACAGGGATTTGAAACAGCTCTTAGGTACATGCTTTGTGACTTCAAAATAGCCCCATGAAGAACATTCAATGGAATATCAACTGCGTTAAGTCTAAGGGAAGTTTATTCTATTTTGGGAGGAATGTATGGCGCAAGGTGCAATAGTTAGGTTTGGCCCATCTCTACAACACCAGTATGCCCTTCCAGATTGCAGTTAAGTCCTTGATTGCACTAGCGTTGTTGCCGGAAGAGGAAGTGTTACAGGCATTCCAGGAGCTGAAGGAGAGCTTTCCTCCAGAGGGTAAGAAGCTGATAAAATACTTTGGGGACTGGTACGTAGTTGGGCGAAAGAGGATGTTTGCAACACGGTCCACAGCTGCCTGCAGATTTCTCCCCTTATTCCCCATATCTTTTTGGAATTTGCATGATTTGAACACTTTGTTCCTGCCCCGTACACAAAACTCAGTAGAGGCGTGGCATCACCACCTGAAGTGTTTACTGGGGTCTAAGGCAACTAAATTTGTCTGTACTGATGCACACACTGGCACGGGAGCAGGATAGGGTAGAGGAATTGAGGAACCGCCTTGCGAGTGGGTGCCAGCCATCCCCTAAATGACATCGGTTGGTGCAGAGGCATGCACAGTTTGAATCAGTACTGGCACATAGGGAAGCATACAGTACAAAGGAGTTCCTGAGGGCTGTAGCTAAGGTCCTGCAAATGTAAGTGTACATGCACGGTTTACTGTATGGGACTGTTCCTGCTTGGGATGTCACTGTGTTGTCTGTACGTGTAGAGCAGACAGCACTACGTTATACTTCACATTGTGGTGTTAATCAAAGGTGTAGGTGCATAGACACAGAAAAAAAGGTTGTCAAAGGTGTAGAGTGCATAAAAACAACAAAAAACAAAAAAACACTGCATTCGTTGTTTTCAGTATTTTGAGTTTCAGACAACTCGTACTCGGAATTCTTAATGGTCGGTCTTATGGGTTTTCGGTTTTGTAATCTCGAAATACTGAAATTCACGATTTCTGTATTTCGAGATTACAAAGTGGACCCATATATATATATATATATATATATATATATATATATATATATATATATATATATATATACATATATATATATACATATATATATATATACACACACATACACACACACATATATATATATATATATATATATATATATATATATATATATACATATATATATATATATATGTCTGTGAAATAGACTCCTTCTCCATGTCAAGCAGAGTACTTCTCTAGCCCTCTTTAAGAGGAACCTGGATGCCTACGCCATTTAGTTTTTTTTTATTTGTTTTTTTTTATGTTATTCGATGTTTTACTTAATCGATCAGTAAAGTTCGAGCTTTATTGATTCGATTAAGTAAACTTTCGATAATGTGCTATAGACGCCATTCCCACTGTTGTGCAACTTCAGAGTTGATATGTATAATTAATAGGGAGTGTGGGGGTGCAAGGAGCATTGCTCTTCCACTGCAAAAACACTGAAAAAATATGGTTTGATTTTATCAAATTTTTCAATGGTTTTCTATGTCGTTAAATTTTGTCAATGTTTTTACAGGGAAAAAGACCCCCTATGCCCTCATATGGGAGGGGTCAAGCCCCACATCCCCTGCTAGTTAAAAACACCAACTCTGTGCTTTCACAACAGTGGGGAATGGGCATAAATCCTTCTGTAGTATATATTGAATTATATCAGTGTTTTGTGATTAGATGTTTTGCAGCTTTGATATACTTTAGATATTTTGCGGTCAGAGTTTTGACTGCTGATCATATACTGGTCTAGATCATGTATAGGTAATCTATATTTATATATGTATATATATATATATATATATATATATATATATATATATGTGTGTGTGTGTGTGTGTGAACAGATTTTATATATATATATATACACACACACATATACATACACTAAAAAGTTGCAGGTAAATGGAGGAAAAGAACCTGGGAAACTGATTTAGCTCTTTCATCCTCTCCTTTAATACAAGAAGTTCATCAGGAAAATCAAATATAGCCAACAAACACTACATTAATATAATACAATGTAGCCAATGAAATTAACATAACAATTAATATAATTAAAGATGTCACTTCCTATACCAATTCAGCAAGCATCTTATATTCAAATTTTCATTTAAACCCAGAAGTGCATCTGCCCTTAACAATACTTGTCATATAAGCTCTTTTGTTTCAAGAAAAGAATTAACACTGCCTATAAAAGCAGTAACCCTTTCAAGTTGCAAAATTTAAAATCAATAATATTAGAACAATGCACGGTGTGCTTAGCTAATGCATTTTTACTGTCTTTATTTTTAACAGCCCAATAAGGTTCTTTGATGTGATCACCTAAATGCTGAGTAGTTTTGCCAGTCAGTATGCTCCACATCCCAAGTACACCACATTGGCAGTTCAACAATTATAAAACTCTCTAAATCTGATTTTAAAATTTAGAGCACTTAACATATATTCTTTGCAACTAAGAATGTATAGGTTCACAGGTTTATAGGATGATACTAGGCTACTGGCCCAGAGGCCCTTATAAGCCTAGCCAAGAATTTCTCTCATGTTCCCTCAAAGTCAGCACCTGTTCAGCACGGACAAACGTGGGATCCCAGGGGTATATTTTTTGTTTCCCATCCAGTCATCCAGGTTCCTCTTAAAGAGGGCTAGAGAAGTACTCTGCTTGACATGGAGAAGGAGTCTATTTCACAGACAGGGGAGTCTTTGGGACACAAATCTATTCTACCAACAAGTTCTATTAATGTCACAGACCAGGTTAAGGCATGGATGGAGTTTGTCTTACAGATATGCAGCAATTCTATCAACGCTGGGTCTGAAATGGCCTTGTATGCCAGACAATGGTCACCTCTGAGCAGTCTGTATGAGACTGAGTTGAGGGACAGGGCTTTTAGCCTATCTGTATAGGATAGGTGTTTGAGACCCTGGATTTTCCTGGTCAGGAACCTCTGTGGTCTCTCCAACTGCTGCATTTAATTGGCAAGGAACATGCCAAAGGGGGCATTTTACTTGATAATGGGTCTGTCTGATAAGGGTGGAGTACAGAGATGTTATGACTTCCTTGTTCCTGGATGAAATACCCTTATTTATGAGGTGGTCCATGTAGAAAGACTTCCGTACAACGGAGGCAATGTGGTGGTCAAAAGTCAGGTTGCTATCAACCTGGGTGTCCAAGTCCCTCATGACTGATTGTGTGTTTAGTACACTGTTATTAGTGTGATAATTAGTGGTGATGACATTTTCCCCAAAGGGAATAATGATGCATTTCTTGGCATTCAGTTTGAGGCCATGCTTCTGGCACCAGTCATTAGTTTAGGTAAGGCCCTCTTGGAGAATGTTCACATCACTAGGGGAATTTAAGACAGCACCCAGCTTGCAGTCATCTGCAAACATGGCCAGCCACAGACCACTGGTTTTGGCTTGTACCTCAGAAAAGTATATCCCAAACAGTAGAGGCTCCAAGACCGATAGTACACTGCTTGTTACGTGTCCACTACTAGAGGTGGCTTCCCCTCCTTTGACTGAGTGAGTTCTATCAGTGAGCCAGTTAGGTATCCATCTGGTAACATATAGATTGATGCCTAGCTGGGAGAGTTTATCTATTATACCTGAGTGGGGAATAGTGTCAAAGGCTTTGGCTAGGTCAGGGTAGGCAGTGTGCACCGTCTTCCCCTCGTCCATGGCTTTGGTTTCGAAGAAGTCGACCAAGTTTAACAGGCATGATCTCCCTTTGACAAAACCAAAATGTGTTGGGTCAAGCATTTGGAGGTTGCCAATGTCCTTGTTTATAAGGTCCATGTTAATGTGTTCCATGGCCTTGCAGATCAGGCTAGTTAGGCTGATGGGTCTATAATTGCCTGGGTCAGTGGGTGCTCCACCTTTGTGTATGGGGATGACAGTGGCTGTCCTCCATTCAGCTGGGATGAAGCCAGTGCAAAGGCTTTGGCTGAATAGGGTTTACAACAACAACAATGGTCACACTTATACATTCCAATAATACTATTACAACCTGAATTATTAAGCTGCCCGTCCATCTCAAAAAATTATTTTAAAGACTTTGTTCTTTTAAAACAAAACTGAGGACATATTCCAATGTCTCGAACTAAATCTTGATTTCCCTGAATGGTACACCAATTCCTTTCAATGGCTCTCCTTATACTATTAGCATCCAGAGAGATGGGCAGGAGAAATCTAGAATAACATCTGCTTGCAGTTTTATTTTACTAACAAATCCATATTTCAGTATCGGTCAAAATTTTGATTCTCTGCTATTAATTACTTCAATAAATAAAATGTCAACTAACAGAGCTGGATAGTGTTTCTCTACAAACAAATGCCTAAGAAGGGCACATTCACAATGAAACATAGTAAATTGTAGAGCTAAAGCATTTATTGACTTTATCAAAACTAAGTTTAATATCCAAGAAATGAATGGTAGTCCCTTTACCTGAAACTGTAAGTTTCAAAAAGTAATACTGACTTGTACTCGGTCTACAGATTCTTCTGATTCCGTTTCTGTCCCCTGCCATCTTAGCCCCCATCGCTACACCACAAAACTAATGGTAAATAATGCCATTAAAAATAAAGAAATTGTGCTTAAAAACCAAATCAATAAGATTACATACAGTATCAACCCAGTTATGATCCATGAAGATGTTCTGGTTCATATAAGTACTAACTAAATCAATTTCTTCTTGGTGTGGGATATTGGAATAAAGCAATTCAACGTGTAAAGTAACAAGAATTTGATTTTCTTCTACGCATCTAAAATTAAATGTAAAAATACATACTAAAGGAGAGGACGAAAGCGCTAAATCTGTTCCTGGTTTCTTTTCCTCCATTTACCTGCAAGTACAGTGTATTTAGTGTTGCTTACTCTGTTTTGATAGTTTTGGTCGTGTGTGTGTGTGTGTGTGTGTGTGTGTGTGTGTGTGTGTGTGTGTGTGTGCATAAATATATATATATATATATATATATATATATATATATATATATATATATACAGACATATACATATATCTATGAGCAATGTTAGTTATAGCAGTTAAATAACAGAAATTTGTCAACAGAGCTCAAAAGTTCAGCTACTATATCATAACTGTTCGTATTCACGCTCCATTTGCCTCACTTACATCAAGCCTGAAAATGTTTATTTGTGATATATACCTTCCTGCTTACCAGTGCAGCAGATAAACAGGGGGAGACAGGGAAAAATGTTCTCCTCTGAAAAAGGATTTTCATCTGAACACTAATTTACTAGTGCAGTAACTGTATCCCTAGCTTCATGGAATAGAGTGCTTAGTTGCTTTCCACTTAATTGTCTAATTGCACAAATTGGATTTATTATAATATATTTACTGCCTGTATTTTTGTATTTTGTATAAAATAAATAAATAAAACTGAATCTTAACCTGACTTGCTCATGCTATTTTATGTTGATGCATTTCACTGTATATTATTTATTTATTTTTTCTGTTAATGTTGAAATAATGTGTGGTCATCAAAGTAATATTTGAAAAATGACATACCAGAGTGTACTTAATAAACAAATACAGATTAAGTACATAAATAATGCTACATCTTTTTTTTACATGTTGAACTGCAGTGTTAATATAAAAAAATCATGAATTAAAGTGGCAAAAGAAAGAATACTTAGTTTAAAGCATTCCCGTTTGCAAACCCTTAAAGAGAAAACTGAAAGGGAGGGATGGAATTGCTGGGTGAGGCTGTTTGCATGCAGCAGCTGTGTGGTAGTCTCTGTTAATATCAGTCTGCATGCTACTGAAGTACAAAACTCTGACATAAATGGCAGCTCAGCAGAATGTTTCTGGCAAAAGAAGATGCATGATCCTTGACAGCAGGCCAGGGAAAACATCAGTTGCAATCAGTTAACTACATTAAAGGAACTTTAGGAAGATACAAAACAGACATTCATAGGATATGTTGATTGTTAAGTGAGAATTAGAAGACATGGTTCTGATGTTTTTATTTATTAGTTTTGTGTAGGTTGAGTAGCCTAAAAATAATAGTAATTTGTTCATACTACAACAGTATTTCATTTAGAAACAGACCTTTTCCCCATAAAGCAAAAAAGAGTATAAAACTCTATGATGTGACAATGACAAATACATGAAATAATGAGTACACAATATGAATAAAGCACCTTATTATATGAAGTAGTTATCAGTAGGTTTCATATACTTGGATATTTGCCATAGGCACTCCATTTGCTACCTTAATTATATATCTCAGGTACAAAAGCAAGTGGAAAAGTGACCCACAATCACAACTACACAATTAATTTTCTCGATGACTGTAATATAAAAGCATCATCTTGATTACAGATACATGTGTATACATATACACACATAATAAATATAAAATGCTGGCAGACTGTATCTGCAGGTATAATCCCATATTTTTTTCCAATAGCTGTGTGACAGACAGCAGGCAGGTATGGATCTCCCTACATCTGTTCAAATGCATGAACAGAGTAAAAGAGAGGTATATATTGGAATGCACCAGATGGTGTGCCATCACCATGATGTGGTGTGGTTTAACCACACCCAAGAATGAGTCCCTACTGTAGCCAATATAGTGCTGCCTAATGTCAGGGAAGAGTACTTCCAAGGGGCAGACAAGAGGGGATGCCATAGTGGTTTACACAGTCTTCATAATTTACCACCCCTCATTTTTGATAATATGATAGGTACCTACCTATGAACCTATCATGTTTTGCTTCCACTGACAAGGCACTTCATAAGTGGGCCTCTTCCAGGTGAGAGCACAAGTCCAAGTTCAGCAAGCCAACAAAGTGGCAACAGATCAGTCATGTGGCTGTACCACAAATGCACCACCAAAGAATATGTCTGTGACACAGAATACCAATAACCTTGAGTCTCCCATAAGACTGTGGTCACATTGAGGGATTCCCCACTCGATGGCAGATGACCACTGCATATGACACAAAATACTCATTACCTTAAGACCCCAAACTGAGACTCCTGTGATATACACTCATCCCCATGTGAGTAAATATTCATGTATCATTGTGTCCCTAGCCACCTGCACACATGGTGAATACTGTCATGCACTCTACTCTCCCTCTTTTGTGGTAAATTTGGGAATGTCTGATAACCAGTATGCCACAGCCATACACTGATCAGCATAGTGAGATATTTTTTCAGCATGCATCAAGTTTGAAATATGTGGCACCACATTTTCGCTGTATGGTTGTCGATACTCACAGGTTTTAACTAGATATCCCCATTTCACCTGTGCTGCTGTGAAATTCACCAGTTGCTGTTTGAGGGAGGGGGTGGTTGTGCTTCAGCCAGTTGTTGCTGATGTTTCACCAGACTGTCACCACATGAGAACACTGACACTCCTTTCCAGCCCGAGAAGTCTGTATGGACCCAGACCATACCAGCACACTTTAGCTGTCCAGCCTCTGTCCTTACCACCATCTTAAACAGCATGCAAACACACTAAGGATATCCTGCAAGCTTTGAAAGGATCACACTATAGTGTCCACTTCTAACATGTCAAGGCAGAAAAAGTGAGTTATAAGTGGTCCAAATGTTTGCATTATGTTATTTAGGCTTATGCATGTATAGTATTTTACTAAACACTACTGAGAGCAACTATCTCTGAGTTGTGTGCATATGTGTATGTCATAATCCATGGTTCCAGCAGGTGTCTAGCATCACCTGCAGCACATGTGTGGGCTTATCAAATATCAGTGTACCGGATCTAGCTGTATTACTTTAACTTTACCCTCACTGCCTGTATTTAACAACTGCATGGCCATGTATGCATTCATTTTATATATTTACTAAAAATCACTGTGTTTTAGAGCAAGAGGATTTCTATGTCATACTAAAATCTTATATTTAATAAATAGTCAAAAATACTTCATATTAGTAAGCACCTGTCATTACTGTCTATCAAAGTTTTCCTTTGTCCTGAAAAGTTATTTAAAGACACAATATGTAAAATTCATAACATCAACCAGTTTAACTATATATCTTCTAGGAATTCTTGTTTTTTTTTTTTTTAAATATGCATAGACATTTTTTTTACTTTTGTATTGCCTGTGCTTTTATGCTGATTGACTTATACAAGCAAATAATAATTCAGTCACTCCATATAATCCTTATATTTAGAATGCATAAAAGCACAATGACAAATACGGAGTTACATTTGTTAGTATTTGGGAAACAGCAGTGGACATTGCACAAACAGGAATGCACTAAGAGAAGGTATTGGTTGCAGCCCTCTCTGTAGTACAGCTGTTAGTTTAAATAGAATGCATTTCAAATGGCCAGGATGCAACTCCCAAGGGAAATGCTGCCTTTGTCAGCGGGAATGTTTGTATATATTTTGTCAACATTTATAGCACTCTTTTCTGTTATTTTATGACTATAATATTCGTTTTGATCCATATTTTTGTCTAATAACACCTTTCTTACAAGTACTAGAACCTCCTGGTTTGTACAGATGAATATCCTCATTTAAAAAGACTATTTCTGTTTTCAGCCCTAAACTGCACATATAATGTTAATACCACTGCAGCTGTCAGATGTGCAAAGGACACTCCAGTTGTCGCAAGTAAGGCAGAGACTTTTTTTTTCTTAAATTTAGACATAATGACCCTTTCAGATACAATGATGTTCTGCAATTACTATTTTGCAAAAAATAAATAACTTCAATTTGTGCTGCTTGCCTTACTCAGAAGGAAATCTGCTTTTTGTTATAAAAACTGGCTTCCAGCCAACCAAGCCAGTTGTGTCCGAGTCAGAATCAGATATTTTTATTTCTGCAGTTTATCTGAATAGTGTGCTTACTCATATAAAGGTGAATGATTCTTTCTTTAGCCTTTCCTGTCAGGAACAACAGCTACTACAACAAGTATTTCTTCTAAACTGTACCAATGCTGGTTTGTATTTCTCATCACAGCTTTAAATGTAGTTCTAGTCGACAGGTTGAGATAATGCATCATGGAAGCAGAATGTTTTATACTTAACATTACAAATCCAAAGAGACATATCTAACAGCATGACTTTTTGGGTAGTGAGAAGATTATTACTTTTTGGATGAGTGTGTGAAAAGGGGCAGACGGGCATTTCATTATGTTTTGTATTTGTATTGCAAATAAGTCCTTCACAAGCATTAACCTTTGACATCAAAATGGTATACACAGGCATATATTCTAGAAAATTCTAGCAGGCTAGTCTATTTAAGATGCAGTACCCTATTGCAATGTGATTTTGTTCTCAGTTTTAACACTGATTGGAAACAAAGATCAAAGACAATACTGCAGCTGAATTTGACACAAAAGAAGAAAATAAATATTATAGTTGAATTTACAAAAAATATGGCATGTTTTACTACAAAAACACAGTTAGTACAATTTCAGATGCACAGATTTCATACGTGAAACATTTGGTTGAGAAGTACAATGCATGATTTGTGCCAAGACAGATTATTTGCTTTGACTATTTTATCGAAATTAAGTTGCATTATTGTGAAACTATACATTTTTCTTTTTTATATTTTTGAAATGTAACTTTTAGATAAAAAAGGTTGCACTACCTTAAAAAAAATATGTGTGTGTGTGTGTGTGTGTGTGTGTGTGTGTGTGTGTGTGTGTGTGTGTGTGTGTGTGTGTGTGTGTGTGTGCATGTATAAAACTATTTGGAAATGTTCCATATAATTGAGTGGTCATACTATTGAACATTTTTACCGCAGACAGAAGTGATTGAAGACTCTTCCAATCACTTCTGCTGGTTTTAATTTGTAGAAGGTCATGGCTCAGTAAGGAGTAGGAATTTGTCCTTCCCTCAATATTGTGTGATCTCAGAGTTAGTATGTATAATTAACAGGAAGTGTGGAGGTTAAAAACAAAAGAACATGATTTTTTCATTATTTTAAGTTTTTATGCTTTTGAATTAATGTTTCCCATTCAATGGTTTTCTACTCCAATATTTAGAAGTTCATCCATATATCTGTAGATAGATAGGCTTACTTTCACATACACATGTATATGTATATATGGTTTACTATTAAAATCTCGAGTTGAGATGACCACAGATAGAAAACTCGAAACATGGATGTTCAAATTTCCATCTTGCTGAACATCTTCGTGTTCAAAAATTTATATCAGCGAATGCAAGGTGAATTTGTTAATATAAACTTGAAGTACTGTACAGAGACTGCAGTACATGTGGTTTGCGAAATTCATCCCTTTCCTCAATGTAGTGCGATCTCAAGTTGGAATATACAATTAACAGGGGATATGGGGGTGCAGGGGGGCTTGCCCCCTGCAAAAATGTGATGTTAGGTATAGCAGTTTCCTTTACCTGAGCTTCTATAAGGACATCATGCAATCTTTTCAGCAACATTGTCAAATCTGCTGAATTCATTCAGCTGATTCGACATTGTGGTGTGTTATACAGTTTGACTTTTGTGTTTTATATTCGGTGCGCTGAACAGAAATAATTTTTCCGTTCAACATTTTGATAGTAAACCTGTATATATATATATATATATATATATATATATATATATATATATATATAAGTGTGTGTGTGTATGTGTGCATTGCAACATACCTCACAAACTTCACTTTGCTCTACTTTGCAAGTGAATTTCTGGCCATCCATTTCTCAAACACATTAATAAGCTGGTTATGCCTAGTCCTATGTGTTTTGATATGCCCATTCTCAAGATGTATCACCTGGTGAACATGGTTCCTGACTTTCTATGTCCTTCTGTGCAAAAACATATTGCCTGCATTGCAAATCCTGGCTTGCATATGGAAGTAGACTAGAAAATACACAAGACTAGAAACAGTGTAACAGGTTATTTTTGTGGCTGAAGTCTCCTATAAGCAAATATATGCTGGTTGTGTCCTGAGTCACTCGGTCAGCCAGTGATAAAAGTGTGTGAAGAAAGACCTTACTGAATTGGAAGGAGTGGGTAAAGAAGTTCCACTGGTAGGGTTACTTCTTCTTTTAAATGGAAATGTTTCAGTATCACAGCAGTGGAGACTGTAATAACCTTAATTAAATAATGTTATGCTTTATTTATCTCTACGGTCATGAAATGATGCAGTCTATGTAGACTTGCAGTCAGAATTTATCTTGTTGCAGAAATAAATAGCTGGCTTTAAGTTATCTACCTGATATGGCTTTAAAGATTGAAAAGTACTGAATATCAAACTCTTTTGCCTGCAGAAACAAATACATGCAAGCCTGAATGCTATGAATTTCCAAACATGGAAGATCTGGTGTTGCATTGATCACCTGAAGGAGCCACTAAAAAAGGTAAAAGCAAAGGGAACATTATGCCTGCATCCTATGCTTGTAGCTTTCCAGCAGGAGCTACTCAGAAAGAAACAGATCTGTTTTTGTGCTGAAGACGTGCAGTTAGCATATCTCAAACTACTCTGAAGACCATGGGACCTATATCCCAACTGAAAGGTAGTTGTATCCCAAAGACTTGTTAGGCTTTAGAAAATATCTGGTAGCTTCTAAACCTTTATTCACCAAAATGGGAGACATGATGTGTGAAGAAATGGCAGAATCAGAGAAATATGATAAAATTTGAGTCTAGGAAATCCACAGCAAATTCAAATCACTGGAATGCAGTATTTGTTAACTTCAAAACATTGTAACTTATTATGGATGTATGCTTTAGAATGCTGGACATTGTATACAATCATATTCTTCATATGAATAAAGAAGGTTTCTGTTTTGAAAGCTATAGTGAGTGACAGAGCTGATAATCTGTGGCAGTGATGTAACCAAATACTTTTATAATCTCTGAAAGCTAGCTAGTGACTCATTTGTCTTTGTGGGTACCAATGTAAAGTTATTTTTGCAAATAAAACTCTGCAAAACATTCTGCTGAGTTTTTGACAAAAACAAGTTCTTTTTTTACCTTTCATCATAGATC